>NC_141393.1:31580596-31875596 GCF_034619465.1 Leptosomus discolor
TCCTTAAAATAAGTTAAGCAACAATAAAATAAATACTTCAGACCGGATGGAAGTGGTCATTTAGATCTGATCTCCGAGCCTGGAGAAATAGTGTCTGTGAACTTTTTAATTTGGCACACACTTACAATGTTAGGCTATTTGGTGTTTGTTTTTCCATCAACTGTATGCTGTGTTTGCACATGCATGCTTCTTGCATAGCTCCCTGAATGTCAGCCAGCACTTCAGGGCACTTCAGATTGTGTATGCACAAAAGGAATCTGTTTCCTGGGGAACCTGATGGGGTTTTTTTCCTTCTCTCTCTTTTTCTTTTTTTTTTCTTCTTCTTCTTCTTTTAGCTTTAGGAGTCTTTTCATGGAAGCCAAACAGTTCTTTTAGAGCTATAGAAATACTTGGACGATCAGTTTTAGGAGACACAAGTAACGTGAGAATGAATTTTTAATAGTCAGTGCATGTGCTAGTGTAGCTGCAAGAGATGTCCATCGGAAGAAACAAATTTTCAGAGCCTCTCCCCAGCATCTGATCTGAGTGACTAGGGTTTTCTGAGGGAAACCTAGGGAACGAGAACATAGTGGAATTTACTGACTGAAATCAAACATGAAGAAGTGTAGCCAACCTTTTTATTTTTTTTTTTCTTTTTAACTTCTATTGAAATATCAATAATTTTTTTTTTTTTAACCTGAGAATGAGGTGTTCTATAAAATGTACGAACTGAGATTCACCTTTACAAAAGTAGAAAACGCAATTAGGGTGGAGCTGTAAAGCTGTTGACATCTGGTTTTGTATGGAACCTCTGTATCTGGAACCACTTACATGTTATGTCCTAATTTATCTGCAATAGTAGAGCAGGAAAGCATGTTTGTACAGCTCACTGCACAAATACCTTGAAGTAGTGAAGATCTAGTAGATCTGAAGTAATAGGTCCATGCTAGCTGTTCCACTGGTAAAGAAAGCATTTGCCATTTCTTTTTTTTTCTTTTCTAATGAGTGGAAGATGAGCAGAAATGTCTCCAGAAGAAGTTGGAGTATTATGTACCTCAGTACTAAACTAAATGAAAACTTGGAATGCACCCAGAGGAATACAGATGTGTGTGAACTTTTGGGCTGTAAATCTGGGGTTGAACTGGGAGTGAATAGTGAAGGAGGCTGTTGCCAACGTGAAATCATCTTAATTTGTTGCAAATTTTTAAGTGTGTGTGGTGAATGAGGCAGGAAATGAATGGAAAAAGAGAAGGGATAATGGCATAGATTACAAAGTTGGATGCCATTTTGTGGGATTGTGTTCATCCCCATGCCTGCTGCTAAACCGCTTTGTGGAGCAAGTCAGGTAACTTTTCGCTAATGCTGCTCCATCACTCTCTCTGTATCCGATCTCAAAATCATGAGACCTGGCTTACCGAAGTGTAGGAGCTTGCAGCTGCTGCTATATGAAGTACTTCATTTTAAATGAACTGAACACCATGTAACACATGAAGACTTACTTTGGTTGAAGGGAAGGAGCAAAAGGGAGAAAGTATTGTGACTTTGTCTTCTAGATTACCCTTCATCACTAAAACTTGCCATGCTGTTAAAAGCATTTTCTCCCACTGTTCATGCTGTGGCTCCAGCCACATCCCTTTTTTATATTTTTTGACACAGAGGATGTGCCATCTTCGTTTCTGTGTTTGCATTGTATGTATCAGCCACATGTAATGGGAAGTACTTTGGAAAACAAACAAATGAGCAGATACATACAGGATCAAGCTGGGCATAGACACCTACTTTCTGCTTACTCTTCCTTTGTCTAAGTTCCTAATAGTTCAAGCAGACCTAATCATATTTCTTATTTCACATGACTCTTGTCACAGTAATATTTTTGGAAAGGTTGATCTGCTATAGGAATGGGTGACTTCTCAAGTAATTGAGAAAATTTATTCAACATTTTTTTAAAAAATGATCAGCATTTAAAAATAAGTTGCTCCATACTGTCTCTGAACAGCAAGGAGAAAACAAATCATTTAGTCCCAGACACAGAGTGATGGAGGGGTCAGAAGTAATACAATTAGAAGTGTAACAACTGTCGATATTATGGTCCTGCAAAGTAGATGAAGTTTTCATAGACAGCCTTAATTTTGGCACTTCTAAAGTTTAAGATGTCTGGCTTTGCAAACTTAGAAGTATTTTTGTGTATGTTCAGATGTATAATATACCAGTTCAAAAACATACAAAGGGAATAGAAAATATTTATACTGATGTCTGTGTGCTTTATCATTATGTTTGGAAGCCTTAAACCCTTCTTACAGTTTTAGTTTGTCTGTGTACTAGACAAGTATATGTAATGTTTCTCTTTTCATCCTGCAGCTTGTCACGTCGTCACATTCAGTGATGAAATATGTATGTTTAGAAAATATCTGGACATTTCACATTTAGAAAAAATCTGAGATAGTGCTATAATATTTTTGCCAAACTGGTTTTGGCTAAGCAGTTCAGGTGATCAAAATTTCTGTTTCTGTTTTCCTGGGTCATTTGTTGAACAGTATAGGAGAAGAAAATCACTGCCAGGACAAAGACTTTGGAATTAAGTCATATGGTTCTTATGAATTATACTCTTTTTACATTAATCAGATTCATATTCAGAAATGGTTCTAATTTGTACTCAGGTCCTCTAATTAAAAAATATATTGTATTCATTAGGTTTAAAAGCACTAGTAACTTAAATTAATGCATTTTATGTATGAGAGCAAATTATATATGGTAACAAGCAGCCTAATAAACTGAATTCATCCCCATAATCTCACATCAAGTCCATTCATCACTCTTCCAATCCAATGATCTGGAACTTCATGGTGCGTTTAACTGTACTTCTTGTAGGCCACTAAATGTGTTGTTCTTTCTGCAAATATGTGCAGGACTGGAAGTTTCTTTTATTTGTATCCCCTGAGGCAAGTGCTTTCTGTACAAGGCAGAAAGTTTGAAAAATCACCTGCCTCATGACAGACATAAAACGTGCATGACATTACTGACATTCTTCTACTTAAAACACCAGCAGTAGAAATTCTATTCCCTTTCTCCTCAGTTGCCAACACTTCGTTTTGCTTAAGGGAGGAACACAGGAAATGGATTGAAATGACCATTGCATTTGTAGCCCTGGTAGTGAATGATAAAAATGTTTGGTAAAAAAAAAAAAATTTTTTTTTAAATAATACTTGTTTTTTCTTCTGGTCTCCGTACTGCACCAGTCTGCATCTTGGAAATAAGGGCTTCAGCACATCAAAAATCTTATGGGCCAGATTAGTTGTTTGTCTAGCCAAGTACTCCTGTCTCCAGCAGTAGTAGTTAGGAGAAGCTCTTTAAGGAGCCAACTCAAGCCTGGCCCCTCTTAGGAACTTCTTGCCCACACCGCCCCCCAACTCCGTGTCATTCATTAGGGATTATAGAGGGCACATCTGTTCTTATTTTAGGATCTGATTTGGACCTGTGGTCCATTTATTTGTCTAACACCTTTTTGATCTTGTTGATGCTTCTACTTCCACGCTTTCCTGCCATAAATTCAAGAAGATCCCTATATGCTATATAAAAGGATCTTACAAATTTTCTGTAAGTCTCTGTAAGGAACCTGAGGCATTTCTTGCTAGAGTGCTACTTCCAGTTACACAGGAAGGTTTATCTGTACTTGTCAGTTAGAACATGCTGTGTGTAAATCTTGTTCTCTTATCAGGGATGGTTTTCTCCGATCTTCTAGTCATGTTGGGTCTTTTGTACTGTATTCTGAAAATATACCAAAAGGTTTTGGAACTATGGCCTGAATAAAATGAGTGGTGAATGTGGCCAAATCAGTTTTTCTGGTACATTGTAACTGTGCCTTGCACTGTCCTTGATGACATCCTTGCAGCTATTCAACAGTTGCATGTACAGTTTTCATGTGAGGAAAAATGCAGTCATCCTCTGCCTCATGATGGACACTACTGGTAGGGTAATACGATGGTCATATGTATCTGAATATTAGATACGGCTTACTTTAGTATGCATAGGTTGATTTAGTATGAGCTAGCTAAAGTGTGGACAAATAATGAAGCATGATTAAATTACCTCAGTCACGTTTGGTGCTGTAACTGATTCTTTGGTGTATTTTTAGTCCACCCCAGTTGCAAAGTAAAACATGTTCTTTAAGCCATAATGTAAACATTGATCATTTGGTAAGTCATAAATCCAAATTCATCATGACTTGGGTTCTTTGGGCCCCAATTGAATATTGCAAGAATACTACATTTTTTGAGGGGGGCACTTTTTTGTTTGTTTATTTGTTTGTTTTAGAAAGCTTGAAAAACTCAGTACTTGGGATGTGTCACTATGATAATGTATATAAAAGCCTCCTATATATTTATTGTAATTGTTGCTTCTGAAGAGAATATGAAAAACCTCCTTAAGCCTTTGTCTAGCTGGGAGTATCTTATACAGGAAAACAGTTTCCAGTTCACTATGTGTTATGACTTTTTTCTAAGATTGTTTAGTATATTGAACTCCATAATATGTTCTTACTTTTACTTTGTATTTTCTCTGGCTGAGAAAATGAAATGTTTCTTTCAGTTTTTGAGTTTTATTATGCATCTCTTGAGACATTCTAATTCAGAGGAAGAGGAAGAAATAGGTACACCTGAACACAAACACTAGCAACATTCTTGCTTTAAAATTGTGTTTATTAGTGTATGTAAAGAATAGAGACTAAATTGTTCAGGAAGAAAAGTTTCAGGATGCAGCAGCAGCTTGCAGCATTTTTTTTTCTATCCTGATGTATTTAAAGTTTGCATAATTTTTCCAACTCAGTTGATCAGCTACCAAAAAAAGAGGGTGACTTGGACAATTACAGCTGTTTCAGATGAGGAAATAAAGGGAATGTCTACTCTGTAGTAACGTAGGGACTTCCTTTCTGAAGGCCAGTGAGGAGGATGTCTGCTGACAAGGTGGTAGGACTGTGGACTGCTTCACTCAAAGTGGCATTGGGCAGGCTGTCAGGAAGAGGATTTTTATGCATTTCTCTTCGTCCCCGGCCCCCAAAAAAGACCACCACCAACCATTGCATCTGTTTTACGAGACTGAATACTCAGTGACATGTGCTTTACAAATATGGATCCACAGCTGAAAAAGACAATCTGGCGGGTTTTGTTGGTTTTCAGCTATTTAACTAATTGCTATGTATGTGAAATCCAGTAAGTGGAAATAGAAATAGACCATATGAATTTTCATTATCATGGAATAGAAACACCTACTCAAACACTGCTTTAAGAAAAATAATGGCTGTATGTACAGATAGTGGTATTTGTTTTTTCATTGTGTAGATTACATTCTTACTTAATTATTTAATGTAGAATTAGTGTCATATGATGGCCTTTAAACTTGAATCACCATTTGCTTAAAAACTAATTGTTCTTAAAAAGTTTGGCTATGTAGCAACAAGGCATTATGATATGAAGTTAATGTGTCCTTTTTGGCTGTTGCATGTTATTGGGATGAAAACATATACAATTTTATATTGAATCTTTAAAAAAATATTTTGGTTCCTGACTTCCCCCCCCCCCCCCCCCCCGCCATGCTTTGGTAAAGAATACTTATTTTATATACTGTGTTTTAGGAAGCCGCTTAGGAAATTTCCTCAACTGTTTTCTAAAGATTTCATTTTAATGAAGAAGGAAATACACACACACTTCTTTCATGTGTATACGGATAATGTGTTTAAAAGTGTGTCTGAAACCTGTACAGATTTTAAAACATAAGCCATTCTCCCCCAAGTCTTTGATCTCTGTTTTGACATGTTGCTGTAGATAGAACTGACCTTATATATGGCCTGTGGTGTGAAATGTGGTATGAAAGTGCTGACATTAAGTTACTCTTACTTTCAATATTTTGTCTCTGTTGTGAAAGTTTTACTCTTTGACACATTCATGTAAGTTATTGAGTTGTTACATTACTCTGTGCCTTTATTTTTTCACCTTTGGAAAGGAAAGTATGTTTCATTATTTCTACAGTGGTGTGCTTTGAGATCAATGGGCAGAGCTTACAGAAGTATTACTGATGATAGTAATAGTATTTGACTATTTTAAAAAGTTATTCAGAATAAGAATAGGTCATTAATAAAGTGTGTACAAAAAGTAATTTGTGGGAAATGTGTTTTAAAGATGTATATTTAATCATTGTTATAGGAATACAATTAATTTATTTTATTAGTGCTTACCAGGAAAAGAAAATTATTTTGAAATTTAGTTCTTATCAGTTCCCAAATCATAAAAGGGAAGGACTGCTGATTTAAACACTTCCATACTATAAAGAAGTGACATTTCTGTTTAGATTTTAGAATACTGAATACTAACACATATCTGTGTCTCTGTTGTCGTTATAGGTTATATACCTGACATTTTGCATTCACACCTCTTTCAGTGACGCACGTTTAGTGTTTATGTAAATTCGACCGGGGGCCAATGTCACTGTTTCTGCTAGTTTCATATGGCGTATTGCTAAGCAACATGTGTACGAACAACAGTGTTTGCTTTCACTTTCTCTCTTTCCTATCCCCATCCAGCCCCCCTCTTCCCTAAAAAGTGACACAAGTTTGAAAGGTGAGTATTAGCTTGTCAGGCAAAACAGTATTTTTAGTTCATACTCTATGAATGATGGAAGATGCAGTAGGTAGTGAGGATTTTGGATGTTCTTCATTTTCATTACTTAAATATTGATGACATTCCCAGCAATTCTCTTTTTTTTTCACTTGTAAATGCTATTTTTTTCCTTTGAAGTCATGATTAATTATTTTTTTACACCTCCTGGGCCATATTCACCTTGGAAAATAGTTTTGGAATACTGTTTTTCTCATGTACACGCCTATTATAATGTACTTATGCAAGGTATGGGTAAATTACAGATCTGAGTATCTGTTTCGGATAGTGCGATGACAGATCTTCAGTGATCTCTAGAGTTCTGACTACAATGATAGAACATTATAGAAATGGAGAGAGGGAGAGAGGGAGAGAGGGAGAGAGAGGATTTCCTGTAACTGGAATTCATAGAGTGTGACCTTTTTACATTTATATACAGCAAGCCAAATTCTGGAGAGAATACAAAAAGTATAAGGGACCAAGTTCCTTAGAGCCCTGGAGTCCTAGCCTCTTCATAAATTTAAGCAAAGCAATTACCATGTCAATACAAGAACTTTTCTGCTGACTTCCTTAAGCTTAAATACCTTAAATAAATATGCAAAGTCATTTTTATGACTGGTCCAGGTGGATCTCCTTAGTTCAATGAAGGTATAGGAAAAGCAGGTCTATTTTTGGGAGGTATGTTAATGGGCACATGAAACCTTGAAGAGAACTCAATAGTTAACCAAGTTTGTGTGGAAAAATTGAAGTAAAAGGCATGCTTTCTTAACTGAACTACAACTAATGCCAGACTCACGAGGGAGGTATGTATGAATATTCAATGACATGTTATCAATTTCAGTTTTATTTTTCAGACAATAGACTTTGTTTTTCAACAGTAATTTTACTTGTGCGGTGCAAACTTCTCTTTATAAACTTTATAAACTTTCCAAAATGTTTCACTTTTTTTTTTTTTTTTTCTTTTTTTAATGCTGTGAGGGCATCCCAAGTCCTGCTTATATTTTACGAGGTTTTTATATGGTGTAGTGTTGTGAATACCTTGCCTTGTCTTTTCTACTTTTCTCGAAAGAGTGGTTTGAGACATTCAGGATATGAGTCATCATTGCTTGTCCTGCTAGATTTGGACTAGGAACAATTAAGTATACTGTTTACTCATAGGTTGCCTTGTAAATATCCTGCATTTTAAATCTGTTATTCAAAATCTGAACTGCTTTCTCAGAAATTTTTTTCCAATGAAAATTAAAGATATTTTACAAAACTCAAATTTTGTACATGTTTGATATTATCATTTACAAATAACATATAGCTAAAGTTCATCAGTAATAAGTTTATTTAATTTTCTTTTTTTTCTTACATTGGCAGACTGATGGTAGCCTTGTTCTTGTGTTGCCTTTCCTTTTTTCCATTTTTGAGGAGAAAAAGAATGTCTTTCCCAGAATGTTTGATTACACAAAGGTGAACTCCATTATTTTTCTCGTTTGATATTCATCAATTTGCATATTAATGTTTTCAGTGGAAACTAAATATGCTAATTTCACAGCTTCTTAGCAGATACCTTAATCAAAAGGATATTTGTATGTTTAAAAAGAAATGAGGTAAACTGCAGCGTTGGTTCATAAAATTGTACTATACAGGTCAGTCTGAAAATCATGTCTGTTTCAGGGGCCTCAGCTCCAAGAGGGTATATAACCAGCTACCACTGAAGCTGAAGTTAACCTGTAAATTGAGAGATGTGTGTTTTGGGTTGGTTGATCACTCTGCCTTTTACCCCTGGTTTATGTAAACAGTCAAGCAAATGTTCATCCAGCAAGTCCATGAGTAGGTCTAATAAATCTTTTCGTACAAGTTCTTTAAAAGTGTGTTTGTACACCTATTAACTATAGGTAGCCTCTTTACCTTCAGTTATGATTAGATGGATGAGGACATCAATGCTAGTGTGATGAAAGCCAAGAACCACTGTTTTAGAATCAAAATACATAGGAAAAACTAAAAAAGGTGTTCCTAAATCTTTCAGAACTATAGCTGCTCTTCTGAGGCTAATCACATTTTTTTCTTAGTGTGAAGTTACTTCCTTCGTTGTCTGCAGAGATCATATTGCAATGTCAAGTTACAATAAGCTAAAATACATATAAATGGTAGTACAATTTGCAGGTTTTCTATCCTCGTGGAGTAGAAATGTAGCACTGTAAGCAGGTCAGCTGTAGGGTTGAGGGGACACTCAAGAGAGTTACCTAAAATAATGTAGGCTCATCTGCATAGTGATGGCAGGGGAAGTAAGTTTAAGAACAATGCAATTTAAAGTACCTAAGTTAAGATTTGCCATAATGGCCCATATGACCTCTAAAGTAGTCACCATCCTGGGCTGGGGGTAGTGCTGGGCCTGAGTCATATCAAATGACTAGGAACTCTTATTGAGAAATTTTTCAATAAATGTTAGATTATAGAGCAGTTTAGTTTGTACTGCTTGCAGAATATTATTTATAGCACTTGCTGGATGTAATTTGTACCACACCATCATTGTATTTAAACTTGATTAATATGTCTTCTCACTTCATTTTCTTATACTGTATGGTACATGCTGAATAATTATGTCTGTAAGTTCATGCAGTTTAGAGTCATTACATTTCATAGTCAAATTTTACAGTTGTCATCCAAATGTCCTCATTTAAATGAGATATGCATCTCACGAGGCTGTCCCAGTGAGCAAAAGTTAAATAAAATGCATGTCATCTTGTCATTATGAACTGTGAAGAGATTTTTCTCTTCAGCTGTATTTCAGTGTTAACCCAATTCTTCATAGTAATTTCAGTAACATTGTTGCTTAAAATGAATAAAACATTAAATTTACATTTTTTTCTTAAAAAGGCCCAACAGCCCTAAAACAATCTACCCATAATGTGGTGTTATTATTACAGTAATAACAGTGCTTAAAACTAGTTGACCTTTAACTATAGGCTAATGACTGGAAATTAATATTTTGGTGCCCCTCAAATGGCATCTAGTTCAAATATTGCTCAAAGAGATTACCAAGACAGACTGATATCATATGGTCTCTTGGAGATAGATTAGTATTTTAAAATCACATTTCCTAGATAGTTTCTTAACAGGAATAATTTAAATTTTCAGTAAGTTAATTTGATGAGGTGAATGCCCTTTTCCAGACCAGATTTCAATTAAGACTAAGTAAAATCAATGCTTTTTAAAAAACATGTTCAGCAGAAATAAGTACGGTTTGCAATATATACTCTTTCAAGCCATTTCAATGAACAGATCTAAGATGGATTTTTATTCTCTAATCATATGTTTAGGGGATTGGCTATTTAGTAGATTTTTAGCTTTCCAGATGCTCAAACAATGTACTTTAAGTACAGTATCCGTAGATTATCCCCAGAATGCTGTAGATTAGCTATTTTAAGATTTGAATTGTGAATAAAAGATGGAGAAAAAGGAACAGCAGTTGCAAATGTGTTGTCTCAATTAGCTCATTTAAAATGTATTTACAAGTGAAAGAGACAAAGTAGGCAATGTCTGCATGTAACACTGTTACTTCATTAATATTTTATATACATATGTGTGCCTATAAATAAAAGCTTTATGTGAATTCTGACAACAACAGACTATCTAAATCAGAGGCCTTTTTTGTTTGTTTATTTCACTAGGAGGGCAGTACAAGTTGTTTATCACCAAGGACTGATTAGCAAATTTTGGCCAATAATGAACATAGTTAAATTTTAAGTAGAATTTCTTTCTGTTTGTTTAAATACTCAAAATTTTACAGTTTTGGCAGATAGGTTGCTTCACTGCCAGTTGAAGCAGTATTTTTAATTTGCTTTAATTTAGTAATCGTAACGCTTACAAAAATAGCTTTCGGTTGAATAACTTGTAACATATAATTGTTGGCCTTTAAAAATAAGGATAAAATATGTTTATTTTAATTTCAAATAATTGCCTTAAAATGTTTTTCTTGTTAACAAACAATACTTGTTGAATCTGTGACTTGTTGCGTTACCTGATTTAGCTAACTTAAAGCATCCCAAGTTCACAGCTGTGTGCTTTTCTTCAAATACTTAGGTTGAAGAAATACTTAAGTTTATTAAATGGCTGTTCTGACTGAAAGGCATTTGCCTCCAACCAAGTAAGTTGTACAGATACATTAATGAAAATCAGTAAGTAGTTCTAGTAAGTTCTATACAGAGGTTAAAGCTAACTCAGACCAGCTTTTTAATGGCTTATATCTGAGTAGGTAACAGTCCAAAGTGATACAGACCTTACCTTCATTGTAGGAGATTTTTATGTCATAGAATTGTAGAACTGCCCAGGTTGGAAGAGAGCTCAAAAGATCATCTGGTCCAACCTTTTGTGGGAAAGGGAGCCTAGATGAGATTAGCTTAGCAGCCTATCCAGTCACACCTTGAAAACCTCTGGTAATGGGGAGGTTGTTGCAGTGATTGATTCCTCTCACTGTAGAGAGCACTTATATTGAGGTGGAACCTCTCCTGGTGCAACGTGTTCTATCTGTTGCACCTTGTGTTCTCCATGTGGCTCCTTGTGAAGAGGTAGCCTCTGTCCTTTTTGTTGGCACCTTTTAAGTACTGGAGAGTACTAGTTGACGAGTATGAAATGGCTAGTGCTGTTAATATTTTTGCCTGTATTGGTTTGGAGAATTTTTACCTAACTATCTGGAACACTGCAAAATATATATATATAAAAAATATCTCCAAACAACAAAAAGAAATATGACTAAGACATTTTTCGCATTGCTTCCAGTTTAAGATTATGTAAGATCAGTGTCCTGAAAAACTAAGCTTCGCTGTTTGTTGAGCAATCCAGCATTTTCATCGCTGCAGTTACTGGAACCAATGATACGGATATATCAGATTTGTATTGTCAACCTATAAACAAAGTGTCTTAATAACTTGTAGTAGTTGCAGGCTTCTGATGGCTAGAACTTCACATCCAGCACAGACCATGAGTTAAATGCACAGAGGAATTGGAGGCAATGGAGTGAGTGGACCACTAATAGCAACCTGAATATTTAAAAAAAAAAAAAAAAAATTAAAAAATTTGATTGGATTATTTTTTCCATAACTCACATTTCCCTGATATGAAAACATTTTTTGCTCTCTATTGTTTGCTTAGAATAACACTGTAACTACTGCTGGAAGTATACCACCATTCTTGTTGCAGATAACTCACTTAAAATGCACATGGATTGATTAAACTACTGAAGTGCCTTGAGCACTGACTTCCAACTGTGTGTGTTCTGATTACTGCTTACAGTGTACACTGGGAAGTTCGCTCATGGAAAACCGGCAGACATTTGGTATTATACCACTCAATACTAATTATGTAACAAAAATGGTAATGGAGAAAAATGTGCTTAATGTTCTCAGGTATGAATGGACTTTTGAAGAAAAAGGAAAAACTTGGCATTACTGCATAGTTAATACTGCAGATGTTCAATTTTTGTATACTTTCTGTATAAACATTAGCTATGTAACTAATAACACAAACTAGAGAGTTTACTGAATCGTCTTGTCATGAATAAATTGTTCCTCAGTTTTGGCTACTGAGGGTAATTTTTTGTTAGATCTGATAAGAATTTTTTTTTTTTTTTTGTACTGGAATGTTCTTATTTTCACTCTTGTTTACTGAAGGATTATCGACATGTCAGCAGTTTCTAAAGGAGGAGCATTAGTTATTTTTAAAACTAATTATTAGAATGAAATTGGAAATTACAGAAGAAATCCTACTGTAGTTGATCGTATTTTCCTATTAAGGTGCAAACTACGTGGCTGGTATTTGTTGGATGGATGACTGTCAATAAATGATACCAGATCGCATTCTTAAACTTACAGGGGTAAAAAGATGGTGTTAATAAAGCCACTGTGTTAATTGCTAAGTTACTAAATTTGATCTGCTGCTGACTGAGCTCCTCATCTTGAGTGTAATGAATACTTCGTGTTAAACAACTCTACATTATTTATTCAAGTCTTTCATCCAGAAAACTATATTGCTTTCTGTGCTGATGGGAGAAAAGTGACCGTGAGTATAATCCATGAGCTAGATGCTGGTACATGTAGAGTCAAGGAACTTAAACAGTCCTTAAACACAGAAAGAATTGGATTCACTGGGTTGATTTTCAGCACTGGTCCACAGTTACTGATTACAAATATGGACATCTTGTATAAATGTAGATTATGACACTAAATTGGTATGAGTTGTGGGTGGAGAAAACTAAGAGTAGTTCTTTATTCTGTGGTATGTTTCTTTATGTTTATAGATGTGGTTTGCTTCCAGTTCAGAATTTTCTGGCTTCTTATTTTTTATGGTACATGCATATTTCAGATTTTACACTGCAAAGAGAGAATTTCTGTGCAAAATGAATAGGCTTTTTTCTTTAAGAAAATCTACTGTTGTCTAGAGTCACCATTTTGAAAGATTTCTCACCAACATTGAGTTTGATTGTTCATTTAAATAAGGTTCTCAGTGATAATACTGAATGAATAGTAAACTTACAATCCAAAATCTGGTAACTGTTCCGTGACCATTTTTACTTATTTATTTATGTATTTAACATTGAAGTTAAAATAATTAAAATTAGTGTTATGTTCAATTTAAGAACTGTTTTGTCAACCCTCTTGCTAGCAAATGGCTGGCAGTACAATAGTTCAGCTTTCTTCATTAGCTCTGAAGGAAATTAGATGGCAAGTGAAGTTACTAATGAGAACAAAACCCCAGACCTCTCCTATCATATTCAAAATTGTTTAAAATTCCTATACTTAAAAATGAGTTTGAGACTAGCAGGACTTTAGTAAAATTTCTTGCAGTTTCTTGATTAGTAGATGAACGTACTGGAGGAGATCAGCAATTACGACTGTCTCTAGTAGGCCTGAAACTGCAGAATGAAAGATGGCTCTGATTTCACTAGAGCTTTGCTATCATACCTTTCAACTTTCAAGCCTGCCAGTGCATGTGATAGAAGCCATCAAAATGTGTGAAAAATGACCCAAAAGCAGAACTGTTATTTGCAGTTATCAATACAAACTGTTATTGTGCCATAATTGACAGATGGTTTTTCACTCTAATATCTGTTTTTAAGGATATTTTTACACTGATTTAGACAGAGTTGTGTTGTGGGTTGTGGGGTTTTTTTGGTGGTGTGTTTTTTGGTGGGGTTTTTTTTTTGAAAAAAAAAGTAAAAACAGAAAGCCAGGAATTAATGGTACTCAACAAGGAGGAATTGCACTGTAGAAAAAACTGGGAATGTAGTAACAAATTGAAATTTATACTTGAGTTGGGGAGCACTGGGGCCAAAACAAGGGGTCTCAAACCCCTTATAAGTGCTGATGAGTAGCTGTTAGCTGTTTTGATGTGAAATACATTTTTCTTTCTGTAAAACTCTGTAAGATCTAAGGTTTATTCTGGTGCAGAGAGAGAGAATATTTGAGAATTCATAAAGCTGCATAAAGTGAAAACTGATTTCTTTTAAATTTCATTGGAGTGCACATTTGGCTAAAGCAGTGACAAAATCTGCTGTTAAAGTGACTTCACCCAGTTCTTGCCTCCTGTCCAGTCATTCTGGAGTCAATTAATATTGATGGTAGTTGTAGCTCTGCCTGGACCCTGGCATTAAAATTAGTGTGTTCTTAGAAAGTTCTTGTTTTCATACAGATCACGTCTGGTTTTCCTTAGGTGTACAACTTCAAGACTAGTGCTGGACCAAATACAATTTCTCTCTAATTTGATATAATTTCTGCTTGATTTTTCTCAGAACATTAAACTGTATATTTTTAAACTAAATTAGATTTTCTTGATTGAAAATCAACAGGTTACAGTTCCTTGCTTGAGAACAGCAGTAGCCAGATGTTTGTGATACAGAAAAGATCTGCAGTTAATAGGAAGATGTTTGTTAAGGTAGGCTGGCCTTGTTACAAAAACTGTTGTTTCAGTGAGTATATTGTTTGGGGAACTGTATAGAAACTGCACTGTTTGCAATCACGTTACAAAAAATTTTGTGTCTTTCCTTGTACTCCTCGGATAGACTAATAGGTGATCGTCCTTCTGACTCATGCCTTAACTGTTGCTGAATAAGAGGATAACATAAGCAGTAGAGCAATGTTTCTGCAATACCATAATATTTCCATAGATGCTTTTCTTCTGTTAATTACAACAGAATTCTTCTATGAGCAGAGTTTAAGTGACTAGATTTTCAGTCTCACTATCAGCAAGGCTTCCTTCTAATGATTAGTTCTGCAAAGTGGAAATGCAGGAAGCTACTTTGGCTGCAGAAGCTGTGGTGGTGCTGCAGCTCTGGCGAAATAATGATGGAATTAAAGAGTCTGGTGATAGTACGAGTACCTACCTGCAACTGGAGCTTGGTGCTTCCATCTGCCATAGTCTTTTCACGGAGAACAGAAGAAAACGAATCTCAAAAGACACTAAGTGAGGTAAAATGGTAGGAACCAGGTCAGAGAGGGCAACTGTTTGAAGCAAATCTCAGAAGAGAAGAAGCAGCAGAAAGGAAGAGAGTTGTGTAAAATAAGAATAAGATGGTAAGAAATATTAAGCTAGTGTACAAATGCATGAAGAGCTCTGAAAATAAATGTTTTATTTTTGTCTGGGAAACAGGCCATATTAGGTGTTGTGGAAAAAAACGCCAAAATACAAAAAAACCCCACCCCAGAAGTAGAAGGGGAGAAGAGGCATGAAGGGAAACAATTTGGGAATACTGACTTGACTCCCTTCCCCCCTTTCCTTCCATACTCCACATGCTCACAATTCTTTTTTTTTTTTTTTTCCCCTAATGTAGCCTTCTCGGATAATTGCTGGTCCAAAGTTGTTCATATACAGATCTCAGAAACTGCTGTGTTTCTGGAATTAGAAAGTGTAGGAAACTGATTTCTGAATGCACTCATCCATCTGTCCATGTTCTAAGTCTGCAGATTTGCTTACTCCCATGGGGTTTCAGGGGATTTCCTCAGTGTTTGCTGAAGGTAAATGTTAATGTACATTGGTGATAACTGCATGGAACACGGTCATAGCACCCATCTTTTTGCACCAGCTTGAAGCTGTTACATAAAACTTTGCCTGAAATTAAATAGAAAACTGTCACCCAAGATGCTTAGTGTTGTTATATGCACACACACATTTCTTCTCTTCATATTTTTATTGCCTTTAACCCACTGAAGAGTTAATACTTGGGGCTATCACAGGAGATTGCGTTATCTCCTGTCTGTTCCTATGAATATTTCTGTCATAATCTTAGCAACAGTCTGAAATGGTACAAAATTTGCCAGTTTGCAAGAGTACTCTCAGAGCTTTAGCTATGAGCTAATGAGTTTGGTATTAAAAGAAGAAGGAGCCCCAGAACAGCTTGTTTGTGATCCTAGTACCACTTCTCACCCTTGTGTGCATGGATTTTTTTATCCTATGGGTTTGGGTTTTTTTTCCTTCTCTGTTTTATATACCTGACAGGGAAACTGCTGGAGCCTTTGTACAGAGATTAAAAAAGTGATAAAAGCAGAAGTCAAATATGTCACTGCTTAATGTAAAGCAGAGTTTTAATATGATGAGCAGCAACACCTAGCCTTTAGGCATGAATGTTCAGCTGCTGAGAGCTTCAGCATCAAGTACTGATGCAGGCATTCATACCCAGTGCCCTTTCCTGTAGCGATTCCCTGTAACTTATTTACTTTATTAGAGACACCAACTCTAATCTGACAGCATCTGCAATCTGCCAAAGTGTAAAACTGTCACAAGATACATTTACATTTATAGCAGAAACTGCATAGCTGTACAGGAGGTGAAAATAAGTTGATATGAACCTATGTCAGTGAAGATGGGATTTTGTGTACAAAAACTGGCAAAACAGTTTATCAATTTTTGGGCTGTCCTTGATGCCAGATGAGAAATGGAAAATTTTATGACGAAACAAATGACAAAATTTTGAGTCAGTTTATTATAGGATAAAGTACAGACAGTAAACTAGCCACTCATGCATTGAAAGCTAAGTTGATATTAATCACTGCATAGAACATGTTGCTGAATTGTCATTCTCTTTCAGAGGCATGCTGTTTTTCATGGTGACCATGCTTTTCTTCAAAGTTTTGACTTTATTTCAAAGCTTTACTCTCTTGATATAATTGTTGAAACACTCAGGATAAAAATGAAGTCAGTGAAAAATCCCAAACAATTTTATGAAATACGAAGATTTGCGGTGTGGGCTTTTTGGTTTGGTGTGGGTTTTTTTTTGTTTGTTTGTTTAGTTTTGGGTATGTTTAGTTTTGTGGTTTTTCTTTTTTTCTGATACCTTTACTAAAACTTGGATTTCAGTCACATGTAGTAATAAATGAATTAAATAGTTCGTAATACATGTAATTCAAAATAAAGATTAGTACAAAAAGGTCTTTGCACATTATATGTAAGAACATTTTGTAAAATAATGTCTTGGGACAAAGAAGTTCAGGGCATCTGAAGCAAGTGCAGTGTTGTGCCCCTTTTTGCAATGCAGGAGTTAAAGTAAGGGCAACTTCCATGATGTGCCAAATCACAGGCAGTTTATTATATTTCCAGCTGCATATTATTTGCTCCATGTTGGATCAGCAAAGATGGAAGAGCCATGATCTAGATTTTGGTGCTCCTTCTCTATGCTTGTGTTTGGAAAGATGCCACCCTTTAATATTAGTTTATATCCTCCTGAAATATTCTGGTGATACTCATAATACGGGGTGCTATCATGAAGATAACTAGAAACTAAGAAATAAAACATAATGGTATATATTGCATGGGCATATATTGTCCTTGGAATATAGTGCAGAAACTGCTTGGTGGAACAGTGGGTTGGTTGAGGCACACAGTAGCAGTAGTCCTGGGGACTCGCTCCCCAGCAGGGAGGAAGATGCAGGCGTGACTCAATGCATGGTATAAGCTAAGCTGTTCTGATAGACTGTGTTGCACTATGGGACCGTAAATCCAAATCCATTGTGGTAAATTATCCTGGATGAAGGAATAACATGTGGGAATTGCGTAGCATCGTGTCAGCTTTTTAAATGCAACTTGTGAAAATTGTAACTAATAAAATCATCATTAGTTGCTAAGATTACTGTTTCTGTTAAAAGTTGTTGAATTCAATGGCAGTTTTTTGTCAATGTCTAGCTGGTTTTGCTAGATAGGACTGTGAGTCTGCAGAAGGTACAGTGTCAGGAAACAGCAACTTTGGAAAACAAGATAAAGCATTAACCACCATGCTGAAAGAGGATGGTCAAACCCTTAATTTACCCACAGTCAGCTTTACTTGGCAGGTTGAAATAAATGTGCTTTATATTGTAATGAGAATTTATGTAAATTTGTTCCAGACTCACTAATTAAGTACCACTTGAAATTAATGATTGGTTTATGCTGAAAGCATATTTATGTTTTTTTCTTCTTGTTGTGGCAGGGGATAGTCAAACATGAATATGTATTAAAACTTTTCAAGTTACTTAATATTTTACAGAGTGCTTCTTTATCAATGTCTTTGAGCAATTTGTTTTTCTTTTATCAGTTTTAAAGCAGGAATGCAAGACGAAGATTTTTTTTTTTGTTATGATACTAAGATTATTTGAGCAAAAAGTTTAAACCAGGGGCACCTGAAGAAACTGTTGAGTTTTTGTTGGGTTTGGTTCTTTTAAGATTTATGGGTTACATACATAGTTTTTTGGAGTAGGTTTTTGGCTGGGTGGTTTTTTGTGTTTTTTCTTGTCAGAAGCCTCTGATGTCAGACCATGGGCCTTGAAAACATCCACATTTTTTGATATATGACTAGATAATTTGTCATTTATTCACACTTCCAAGTTAGCAGCTTTTAACCTCTCAATTTGCAATGCTTTTCATTACGAGAAACATGACATCTGCATTGCTCATGGGTATTATGAATGTATGTTCTTCAGGTGTACACTGTCTTTGCATGAAAACACGTAGAAATTACTTCTGATTTTTCCATAACATATCTAAGGAGTGGGATGACTGATGATAAAACATTCCTGTTTAGTGTATGCCCCCCCTAAATTTAATAAACCTGAAAACGTAGCAAGTTCTAGATTTGGTAGTGTAATATACTTACCAAGATAGTGTAGGTTTTTTTCAAGACTACTACACAGAAAAGATATATTTTAATCTCTGTCCATCACTTTGGAATAAAGATCTTTCTGATCTTTTTAATGACTTGATTTTGTTAGAATAATAAGTTGAAATCTGTAAGAAAGGAATACGATGGGAAAGATTACAGGGGAGTTAGTCAATGTAGTGCATAACTCACACTGGTCCCTGCTTTTAAAAACAAAAAGAAAACACTATCATTTGTCAAACCATGGAGAGGGGACTTTGGTAAGTGAAGGAAATCAGTTTTGGTTTTTTCTTGTCCAGGATACAGAATATTTACACTGTGTTGTCCATGTGTTCAGCTTTAAAAGCTTGTGCTTTGAAAGTCCATGTTTTCTGCTATTGGCTAATAGAACTGACTTTATTCTTCCAAGCTATTTCATACTGTTGTGAGACTGCAAATCTTTTTTGCAGCTGAGATGTATAGTCTATATTATTGATACATAAATGGTGTCAGAAATGCATTCCCCAGTTAACAGAAATGTTATAATGGAACAAAGGTTTAGAGCGAAATCTAAAATTATGCAAATATGTCATTGTCTTGCCTTAACAAAATGCATGTTAAAAAGATGCTAGATTTTTATTTTAAAATTCGTCGAATGTAGAGTAGAACGTGGTTTTACTGCATTAGTTTTGGACCAGATGGTTCAACATGCTTGGAGCAGGAGGTTGGACTAGATGAGTGCCAAAGGTCTCTTCCAACCAGAATGATTCTGTGTTGGTGTTCCATTCTTCATGCCATCATCCTCTGTCACTGATTGTTAACACTATGTGTTGTAAATAGCTCCCTTAGGAAGGCAAGAGTTCTTTAGGTAGAGTTTCACCTCTAGATGAAACATGGACATGATCCTGCCTGCATCAGATGCACTTTGAATACTCCAGCCTTCCAAAGGGGTCCCAGCAAGCCTCACAGCTTAGAGTTGTGTCTCAGTCATGCTGTTAAAAGATGCCTCTGATACGTGCCAAGCAGCATAAATCCCTGTGGAAACTTAGGTGTATTGTAGAAGGATACGATGTGGGCTATGGACACTATAGGACTATGGCTTTAGATCTGAAAGAATTTCTTGGATGTAATAGTATGAAATACTGGTGATCTAGCTCTGCAAGTGTTTAGCATTGTGTGGACGCATAGCTTCCGTGGGTTTTTATGTAGGCAATTGCTTTGGTGGTGGGACAGGTGGCGAAGGACTGGACTTCCACGATGTCTGTTGACTGATACTGTGGAGTCTCAGGCAGCTGGTAGGTGGGTCATCAGCAAAATATTGTCCACAGATAACACAAGTGCTTTCCCCTGAACTTTAGCTTTCTCCTTCCCCCTGATCACTGATACGGCATGAGGGCTGTGGGCTGTACAATGGAGGGGGATGCTGTCTCTGGCTTGGTTACAAAGGAGTGGCAAGGAAGAGACAACAGGAAATGCCATTCATGTGGTGCTTTTACAGAGCAGAGGCAGACCGACAGGAGTTGGTCCTTTCCTCCAGTATCCTGTGGCTGAAGGACCCTTACCTTTCTTTCTTCTCAAGGCTAAGCTGCAGGTTGCAGTGGAGCTGCACAGGACTCCTAGGCAGGAGTGTTACTGCTGCCTTCTGCTTGAACCTCTGGCTCAAACTTATTGACACTTAGGTTTCTATTCAATGTAAATTTTTATGTTGTTGTGTGAAGTAAGACCTAAGCATTGGCTTACCAGAAAGATGCAGGTGTCTGAGAGGTTGGACTGGGGCAGCTCACTTGACACGGTACATCATGTTCTAGGTTTTATGACACTAATTCAAGGTGATGCATATGTTCTCCCAGCATAGTTCTGTTTAGGAGACTCAGTGCTGCCTGCTTGAAGACTGGCCTCTGCATCCCAGGAGTCCAAAATGGAAACTGATTGCTGCTGTGGGGACTTTGGGAAGGCTTTTGTCATAGTCTGGGACAGGTAATGCTGTCTCTAAACTCAGGGTGTTAGTGTGAATTGGAGCACGTTATTCATGCGTTTGTGAGCAGGTTAACCTGATGCACAGTTTTTTTCGGGTTGCATGATAAGAAGGTCACAATACTTGTTTTTCTTACTTGAATTTTTCAAATCTATGGAAAGGAGAACTTCTGTGAATTACAAGCTAAGAGTATGAATTCTATTTCAGTATTGAAGTTTGAAATAGACCTCAGTAAAGATTTTGTTTGCCAGAGTACTGCCTGACTGAACTGTGTTTCTGCTCATTCTTGTCGTCTTGTACTTTTACGTAAAATCTTCATAAACTAAATATGTCTTCCATGTGAATAAAGTTGTTAAAGTGTTCACTGATGTGATTAGGCAATGGAAATACAAATATTTGATACAAAATATAGTTGATGCAGGGCTCAGAGGAAGCAAGTTGGTGAAGCTGGGAGTATATTTACACGTTCCATTAAGTTTTTTCATTTAAAGATAAGTTGAATATTGATTTGGTCACAGATTGTGACATAACTACACAGCAAATTATGCATGCAGTCATTATTTAGCCTCCTGTGTTGCTGCGGCTGTCTATGAAACCACATAAGGAAAAATATTTTCAGGCAGTATGTTAGTACTACTGGTCAATCAGGTCAATATTGAAACCATTTTGTGTTTATTAGGGTCTTCAAAGCTCCTAAATACATTGTTTTCCTGTCAGCATAGTGGTTCCAACCACAATTGGAATGGGTTATTAATAAAGACAGGAGGAGATAATGACAATTTGAATGATATTTGAAATATCACAGAAGGTATGGTTGCCAGTGGTCGCAATGAAGCTTTATTGGACAGAAGTACTTAAGCCTGGTGAAGGTAGCCTCTGTTGTAGGGGAGGCTGAAGGCTTTTGAATGTGTGAGGAAAGGTTTATATTTTTCATTATAAAATTCAAAAACAAGATAGAAAACATTTAAAACTGTGGCCTTCAACTTCTATGGTAGGAAAAGGTAACATTTTTTTGTGTGTTAACCAATATGTTTGGAAAAAATCATGCCAGCCCTTCGTTAGGGCTCAAACAAAAGTGATGGCTGTACAGCTAAGGGCTGTTGAGAACGGTTGTTCTAAATTTTTATGTTAATCTCTGTTACAGTTTCAGTGGAGAGGAGGTTGGAACCTGTGGACAAAGAGAATATTAGCAACGGGAGTGGCAATAAGTTTGTTAGCATCTGTAAGAAAGAGAGAGAGAGAGACAGGTACTGCTTGTGCAACGCTGAGGATTGTTTGAGTTCCTGCATCATCACAGCTGCAGCACTACTTTATTTTTTCTCCCCTCTCTTTGCCAGCAGCTCATTTGCCAGCACTGATAGGTCAGTCTAGATTGTAATTCCATTGTACCTATGAGACAGCACCTCAGAAATAAATCTGTGTATGAAAAACTCACTTGGGCATTTAACATTAATAAAGTACTGTGTTATAAACATATGTAAACTAAATTTTCATAATGTGTATCAATATTAGAACAACAGAGAGACATAATAGTGATACAGATAGGCATATTATATAGGAAAAGGTTACAAAAAATTCTCAGGTCAATAGGAAAAAAATTCTGAGCTGATGAAAATAGAATTAATGAAACATATTTCTGTTAATCTTTTAAAAACTTCTGGAGGAAAACTTGCATTATTTGAATTATCTTATTCATCATATGTGTTAAAGTATTTGCACATTAGTAAAAGTTGGTGTTTTCTACACTATTTCTTTACCACACTGTGAAAATTTATCTTTGGGAGATTTCGGTAGATCCCAGCTTTAATATCATCTTGGTTCAAAAGGTTTTGTGTTGCCTCAGCAGCTTATTCATTATGCCTGCTTCTAAGAGGATAAAACTGATTAACAGCTTACAAATAACTTAGTATTTTGGTAAGATTAGTAGCAACATGGACATGTTTTTTTGTTTACGTTCAAGTAGGTTTCTAGGACTGAAAAGGATCTCTTGTGTTATTGTCTGCTGTTGCAGACAATTGTATCATTTAACTTGTGCCATGAAATTATCAAACTTGAGTTCTAAGAAGATTTGGCTTTCTGCCCCTGGGGCTTTAGTTGGAAAAGCAATCCACAAGATAAATTTCTTTGAAGCTAAGGAATCCTTCTTAAATAGGCAGCCTGTCTCTTTTCCTAGTCATCTAATACTTACTTTTGTTAGACTGTGTCTTGGCTTTTCTTGTTCTTTTCCTTCTGTTCTAGGTCTTGATATAGGTGTAAACTACTACTGCTTTCTCTTTCGGGTTCACTGAGACAGATTAACAAAAAAAAAATTTAGCTTCATCCCGTAAGATACACTACCCATTTCCTTCATCATATTGTTTTATCTTCTTTCCAAATAATCAATTTGAGTATTTATCTATTAATTGACAGTAAGTATAGGGATTTTACATCATACCCACACGTAAGTATTTTTTTTTTTGAGGCGCACCTCCGTTTTCATACTTAGGTTTTATAGTTGGTTAAGGTAAAAGTCTGTGAAGTTACAATATCAAAGTTAACATTGGATCTTTTATCTCATATAATATGTCTTAAAGGAAGGTGTTTTTGTCTGGGCTCTGCTTTGTTATAAATTAGCACAAATCTTTTGATTTTAGTAGAAGTCATCTTTGTTAATTGACTTCTGAAATCAAGTTGAAAACATTCTTTTATGATCCAGTTTCGGTTAAATGTGAGGTCAGCTGGCCACTGTTTAATGAAGCAACAGTACGTTTCTGCTGGATATGATGAGGCAGAGTGTTGATGTCTACTTTAGGAAGTATTTGTGAATGCAAGAGTTATTTCTGAAGGAGTTCATGGTCTGTTCAAAAGAGGGTGAAAGAGGCTGCTTGACAAATTATGCTCCACTTTTCTGAGTTGCCAGTCTAAATCAGTGCTTTATAACTCCTGTTTGACCTGATAGAGGGGTCAGAAGTGTGTCTGGATTGTACTGGTAACTCATGAAGTATATGAGATGACAGCAAGAATCTAGTGAAACTTAATTTTCCACTGCATTTCATAAAAAGAATTTATAAAAACTAAAAAAACTTAGTGGTAGAAAGAAAAGTTGTAGATGGTTTGTATCAGAAATTGCGGTGCAGGTGCTGGAAGTCTTTGGCTTTAGTCCGTATGTGTGTCTGTCCTTTTTTTCTAGACTATCATTTTCTTGATCTTTCAGTCTGTAACACCACTAGATGTCTTCTGCTTTTCTGTCTCATCCTAGGGTAGTTGCAGCACCCTGTAGTTGCTAAAAGCCATATAAAAGATACCATTTCCTAGCCTGGTCTGGTGTGATAGGATTTTATCTGTATATTAAAAAAAAAAAATTTGTTTGTCTTTCAGTGCTGAAGGGATATATTAGCTGCTATACTAGGTAGCAATGCATAAAGTGAGTCACGGATATTTTAAAAAAGTAGGCGTGACATATATATGAAACCGGTAAATAAAAGTAACAATGTAAGAAGTGTTTGAATTTGAACTGCTATCAGTGGCCTTGGATATGTATAATTGAGATATACATGTGAGGTATGTGTCCATTTTTACTCTTAGACCTTGCAAAGAGCCCTGGTTGAAAGACAGAGTCTAAAATGCTCCTTTCTTCTTTTCTTTAAGAGTAGGAGAGATTGAAGTAGTTGTTGGGTATGAGACCCAGATCCTCCTTCATTGTAATTATGGAGTCAGCGTTCAAGGAATTTTGTGCCCTGTTTTCCTCTCTTCTCACTCATTCATTGGCATTGGCCAAACTTACTGTTCTTGTTATTTAAATTAATCTTCTATATTATCTCCTTATTCTTCTCCCTCTAATCATAGTTGTGAAGGTTAAACGATGAGAATCAATTAGTAAAAACATAAACTACGTAGCAAGTTGGCTATTTTTGTCATTAGGGAAAAAAGCCCTCTGACCTGATGATCTACTTGAGGCACTGTAGAGAGATGCATTGTATAAAGACGTAAACTCACCTTTTTCAGTGAAGAATAATTCATTGTTAAAAGATCTAGATTTTAAAATGTTCTTATTTAATTTAAGTGATCACTTTACTATATACGTTTTTATTTATTTCCTGGTCTCTAGGGAAGGCATTCATGTAAAATGATGCTGATCCATGGTGAGTTATTTAGCCATTGTGGTTGGCAGGCGTGGGACTCTGTGGTTTAGTGGCTTCTTGTATCTTTATGCAGGCACAGACTTTAGAGGAAGGAGGAGGGGGGTAGGGAGAGGTGCATTTGTTTCCTGATGATGATGATGTTTTTATTCAAAATACAGTTGATAAGTTGTGGGTTTTTTTTCACTTATTTGCTTCTTGCTATTTTGAAGTTTTCTTAGAGACCCTGTTTCAGAGATGAGTGTTACACTTGAAATACAGGATTGGATGTCTCTTTGAAGTGCCATTCTGTTTAGAAAGAACACCTACCATTTAAGTAAAATTATAGTGCTCTGAAAGGAAAAAAATAGTCTTTTGTCACTCCGGTATATTTATGCATATTTCATTTTAACCAAAAAGATATTTTTTTTCCTCCAGTTTGGCAGAAGTAGTCATTGACAGAATTATTTTTTTACTTTTTTAAATGCCAGTGTGAGGACTTCTCTTTCTGTTTATAAACTCTTCTTAACAGCATAGTTTGTCGTCCTGTGTCCCATCCTCCTCCCCTGCCCTGGCCCCCCTTTTCATAAATACAACCAGTTCCATTCGAGATCAGATGATTGCATTGGTTATGTGAGCTTTTCTCTAAAAGCCAGCTGTAGTTCAGGAGAAAGAGAGGAGGAGGCTTATGTGATGTGGGGAAGTTGACATGGGCTCTTTGGTTTTTTTGCCCGGTAGGCAGACCAAGTTACTGGTGCTTGGTCCTTACCCAGACTTTTTTTCTCAAGACAACCACTGCAGAGTATTCATATTCCTCCACTTCTGTGGCTGTAAAAACTGTAGAGAAAAACGAACTGGCCTGTAGCTAAGACAAGATAGCAAATTTGCAAGTTGGGATGATTTTGACTGATGTTGAGGAGTGACAGAAGTACGATCATTGCACTAAAGAGCATTAAACATTTTGTCTTCCTCCCTTCACAAGAAAATAAGTGGTTGCAAAGAAGATTTCTAGACTACTCCTTATTTAATTATCTTTAAGTGGTTGAAATTAGAAGCCCTGCCTTTCATATCTGTATACTGTGCTGTGCCACTGGAAATAATCAGTTATTAGGACTTTCTCTGTAGTGTAACTTTTTTGAAGTGGTGAATTTTTTGGCTTTCTGAAGGAGATCATCTGCATAGACTTCTGCAGGCTGTAAACAGAGCTTTTCTGCAGGCTGTAAACAGAGCTTTTTGCCACAACCAGGTTTGTGGTTGTAGGCTAGGATGATCTGCAGTCTCTAATCAGGTACGTGCAAAGAAGGACCAGTGGGCAGGAAGGAGGGAATGGTCAGAAATCGATATGCACAATGTAAACTTGTACATAATTTGAATGTGCACCTGTCTGTGAATACAAAATCCGCATCTGTGCATACAAAATTGTTTTTGGTCCCAGTAATTTGGTCTATATTCAGATTTGACTCTCCATAATAATACAGACACTTTATTCCTACTTCATTAAGCTTTCTTTTTGCTATTTGTTAAATTTTGTTCATTTTACTGGATTTTTGATTTTGTTTGTGAATAATAAAAAACCCTTTCTCCTCTGTGCATAGGTGACACAATGGTGGAAATGCTGGTGAATCATTTGGTGAGGAAAATATGATTGATTGTACAGAACAGAACTTCTGCTTGCATGCATCCTCCTAATGGACAGTTATATAATATGATTCTTTTCACTTGACTTTTTTTTTAGCTTTCTTATTACATTGTAGATTTTAGTGTGGTACAGGTGACAAATGGTCAGCACAGCAATAAGAAATTAATGTGAACCAAGAGAATCTAGTGCCTAAAAGTCAATTTTAACTTAGCATGCATAAGAGCAATTACCAGATGCTTCTGAAAATCATGGCCTCAGCCATTTTACCCTGTTAAAAATTCCAAAAAGTCAGATTGGTCTGTCAATGCATTGTATCCAGTTTCCAGTGCTTATTTACCTTGTTGGAGCATAGTAATTGATGATCAACATACGCTTCTAATGGTGCATTGCATAAAGTGAATCAAAGGTGACATAACCCAGGAAGCGTTCTTTGGTGATTGCTTTGGGGTTCTGAAATGTCATTTGTTACTACTGAAGCCATACACGTTGGCAGTTCAAGATAGCATGCTGGATCACTGTACTCAGATCAGTGCTTATGTGAAATATTTATAGCTTTGTTCTCACACAGTTGTGCACTCACTGGTTTTAAAGACAAGAAATAATTGAGGTGAAATTACCTGCTGATAATACATAATTAGTTGAGTAAAAGTATTTATTGCTGGGAGGAAAAAAGAAGTGCCATTCAACAAGCACAAATACTATCTCCAAAGTACTTTCATAAACATTGCAAGGAAAAAAAACCACGCAAATTTTCTCTTTGCAGTTACAGAAAATCTGATACAATGAAAGGGTTGTGTTTGTCATGATCGTAATAACACATCCATCCATTATTTCATGGCTTGGTGATGCATAGTAAGAACACTGCCGCTTGTAGAGAATCGAAACAGTTGAACATATCATGAGAAAATACTTAGACTTGTTTAAATGATCATTAAATGTTTTTATGATCACAGCCCTTCAGTGTCTGAGGAGTGGGTAAAAATGTTGGGAGCTGGTTGGCATGAAGAGTGTCTGGTGGCATGTGGGTAGTGAGCATTCAGCAGTAGATGTTTGTGTATGGCGTGCCTTGAATGTTTAATATTGGGCATGGGAAATGCTGTGTAAGTATCACACATAAAGGATGTAGAGCAGAAGCACACAGCTGCGGCTGGACTGGCTTGATTCGAACTCGGGGATGTTGTCTGAATCCTGCACTGGCCAGGAGTCTGTTCCTTGTGGGGGGTGCTGAGAATTCATGGCTTGCTGCCACACTCAAGAACAATGCATGTGGTCAGAGATAAATGGATTAACTACCACTGCATGAAAAAATGGAGTTGCTCTTTTTTAGTTACTTGTCACTTTACTTGCCCTTTTCTTTTGCTGTGTAAGAAAAGATGGGGGGGGGGGGGGGGGGGGGGGGGCAGGATTTGAAGATTCAACCAGCAAAACTCAAAAGCATTTTTTTTTTGTCTTGCTAGAAAAGATGACTGCCTTAGCTATGAGCAGAAAAATTCAAACAGCTTAACTGAGTTACTGGATTTTAAAATGGTAACGAATGAGGCTGTCCATGTTGTTCCACTGTTTTCCTTTCATCAGAAGTTAGTCTCATAACATTTTTACTCCACATTTGTAGGGTCGTGCAGCTTGCATGATATACAGGTTACTGTCCCCTTTGGCTATGAACCTTGCTGCCCATCTTCCTGCTTCTGATCTATGGCAAAAGACTAAGGTGGCCCACAAAAATTTAATTCTGTATATTCCTCTGTAATATCTGAGATCTTGTTCGCTCAGCTGCTGGTAATACAATCTCCTGCTCCCTGCAGGCTTCTAGCTGCTAGGAACTTCGTGTATTAAGTGTCTGGCTCTTCACCCCAGGCTGGCTGGGTGCCAAATGGCTAAGATTTCAAGTAAATGAGATTATTTTACAATGACTCGTTTGTTATTAGAACTTCGAAGGGTTTCTTTACATGTTAGATGAAGGTCTGAAAAGTTTTCTTAGTTTAATGTGTCAGCTGCTTTTCCCCTGGCAGGAACAGAATTTTGACTTTGGTTGTATGCTCTTCAAAGTATTGTGGTTTGTGCCAAAGACTTCAGTTTCTCTATAAAAGGCAGGAAGCCATAATTTCCTTGCTGTGAGCGATATATTTTTAATATGGTATTCTGTACATACTACCTTGTGAACCAGTAGCTTCAAGAAGCTGATTCACCTTTTTGTTCTCTGTGTAAATTTCTTTTCTACAGCATTTCTAAGCTAACAGTTCTGGCTTTAAGTAAAAAAAATTTTAAAAATCATGATCATATATCTTTATTTTATGGCCTTGTTTAAGTCATTGTTAAGAAGACTTTAAAAAGAAATGTTTTCTTAAAATTCCATCATCAATTGTAGAACACAATTCTGCAACTGTAAATTGTAGCACTGCACAATGAATAAAAAGTACATTAAGAAAGTTTTTTTTAAAAAACACATTGAGTGGTGCTGTTTTTGCAAGAAGACAGGAGCCAGCACTTGAAAGTAAGTATTCAGAGACATTATGAAGTCAATATATATTCACAAAAGCATTTACAATTTTTTTTTTGGCACCGGGAGAGCTTCAATCCCATCAAAAACAAGAGGGGACCTATTTAAAGACAAACATCAGAGGGGCAGAGCCATGAGAAGAGTTCCAGTCACTTGTTGGCCCTGAGAACAATACTGTTGAATATTGATCCCATTGTATGAGAAGAGATGAGATCTAGTGAGTGTGAAATTCTATACTAGAAGAATGAAACACTTAGGTGTACAGGATCAGAGTGGATAGTTGAAGATGGGCAAACTTGTGTGGGAATTTAGGGTTGACAGTGTGTTCGTTTCATCTGTTAGAGATATGATTTCGAAGATGCTTATCCCAGACATTAAGCTCTAAGGCAACTTTTGTCTTGATGTTTAAAAATATTCTCGAGGCAGATAGGTCTGGCTGAAATTAAACTGTCAAATAATCTGTCAGTACTAGTTGGATGGGGGTGGACATGTATTCACCCACACTGAGATGCAAAAGCTTTGCTTGTGAAATGTGGCAGCTACATAATGTTGCAGAGGAGCTCTACGCAACAGTTCAGGATAAAAAATAGGCAAGTATTTCTCCAGTTGAACTTACAATGGGAGTTTTAGGTAATCAGAAAGGAAGATCACAGGAATGTGGCTTACAGAAAAGAACGTTAAACTGTAGGAATGTGCTTTATGCAATTCGTTTTTCTATCTGTGAAATAAGTTTTTAGGGTTTTTTATATCTTCCAGAAGAGTTGTAGATACAGGGAAAGAAAGGCTTTCCTCCTGTTTCAGGTCAGGATCAGCTTTCTCTGCCCCCTTTTTCTCTGTCTAACCTTTTCTCAGAACCTCCAGTGACAGAGATGCCACAGCCTCCCCAAAAAGTCATTGCAAGTTTTTAAACTATCCTTAATTTTTAATATTTAACAACTCCCCTTTGTGTAAACTCTTTGCTGCCTAACAGAATGAAAGACTGTCAAAGGTTCCTTCAACCTATCTTCTTTCCCCTAATCCTTGCTTAGCTCTTTAAATCTTTCCTTTTATATTACATTTTACAGATTTTTTTTTTTTTTTTGATGCTGTACTTGGACTGTCTCTGAGCACCCGGAACTGGACAGGGTGTTACATTAGAGGTATTGTCAATGCCAAAATGAGTGACAGGATAATGTGAGATACCTGATGTATCACATACCTGTTTTGTCATCCTGCCACCAAAAAAAAAAAAAAGAAAAAAAGGCAAAACCAAGAACAAACAGAAAAAGATGCCTGACAAGAGTCCCAAGAAAGCCATTAGCTTTCTCTAGTTAGCCTGAACATGAGTGTTGTTGCCGAGTATGACATTATGGTAATTTGTTCTAATATTTTTGTGTAAGAATGGCCATAAGAGTTGCCTGAATTAATTCCTTTTCAAACGGAGTGCCTCTTTTAAAAACAAAAATCCAATAATGTGGAAATAGCACTACGATGTTTGTTTTTCAGTGAGCACTTGTTTTAGCTACTTAAAATAAGCAAAAAAAAAAAAAAAAAAATTGAGCTAGCAAAATAATCGTTGTGTAGTCTAAGTCTACATAGCCTCAGCTGTCAGAAATTGGAACATGCTGTTTCTTTGCAAGGCAGAGGAATCAATGGATAATCAGATTTCGCTTTCTCATACTGATGCTTATCAAAAATGATCAAATCGCATCCTGACCTTCCTTTAGAAATTAAACACTTTAATCCCCATATGCCACGTACAGGAGAGCGTGTATTTCAGTTTCTTAATAATTCTGTCATTCTTTCCTGAATCCTTTCTCCAGTGTCCTAGTTTTTTGAATTTTAAATACTAGTTATGAGCAGACTTCCAGTTGCAGGTGCATCCGTGCCAAAAGCAGAGGTAATAAATCCATATGCTTCTTTGATATTCCCCAGTTTATGACAAAAGTAATTCGCTAAGAGTTCATGTTCATCTAATTACCCACTACATTAGCTAAATTTCACCATTGCTGTTTAGAATGGAGTCCTTGCTACGTCAGAGCAACTTGCATTCTAGGTTTCCAGGGGCCTGACATAGTATTTTGTAAAGTCTGGCTTTGTGTAACTGTTAAGTTATGCTTGTGCAGTCTCCTTGTTGCATTACCAAGTTATCTAGTTTTTCCAAAAGAAGGTGGTAGTTAAATAGTAGCACTGTCCTTCATGTTTTAATTTGTCTCTCTTGTTCCATTATTTCGAGAAGAGTACAGTTATGCAGGTAGCTCTGTTTCCCTTTTTAAAAAGCAGCACATTAGTTTTCCTCCTCTCAATTGCTCCAGAACCCAGCCATTTACTTTACCGCTTTAAAATTTTTTGGACTTGCCAGTATGTGTGCAGCTTCAGTGAGTCCTCTTCAACATCTGTATCAACTGGTGCTAGAATACAAAGTGTTCAATCATTAATACCTAATACTGCCTTTTTCCCAAAATGTGGAAGGGAACAAGGAAAGTGATTGATCAATATTTATGGATGGTTGAATTGTACTTTTTCTTCCTAAAGTATTATAAAAACTTTTCATGTGCCTCAAGTATGCTGACAGTGATATTTCTGCGTATCTTCTGGCTTTCCTTAGTGATTTTCTACAACTCTTAAGTTCATATTTATATTTGTTGCTGTCAGTTTCTGGTTTGAACATTATATTTCTGTATAAGACATACACTTTGAAGCTCCTTTTGCAACCTGGCAGTTTCTACGTTTAAAAAAAAATTACTTAAGGCTTACTAATGTGTTTCTTTTTAAATGGTTTTCCTAGTTCTGTGAAAGTGTTCCTAGATTCACAGTAGACTTAAGCATATGTTTAATCTTTATGCCTGAGTGTGCTAAGAGATTCTCCTTCAGTGCATGTGTGTTATTAAAGGATATACTGGATGAGAATAGAAACACAGCAGCTACAAGCCCTTTCTTAAGAAACAGTATTGCTGTAGAGATACTTGGTGAGGGAATCTTAGTTTAGGCCTTTGCTTTCAGGAGTTTTTTTATTTTTAATCTCCTAACTGTCCAGTTTCTGTTAAGTGTCTGTTGCAGAGACAGAAACTTTGTTGTGATCCGTTTGTGAGCCCATACTCTTTCAGTGGTTTCTGTTTTTTTAGTGATCTTGTCCTAGCCTAATGATTAGGACTGTGTTTGAAAAGTTGTACAGTCCAGCTTGGAAACTTCCAGGTAGGAAGGCCTAGAAACCCAAATGGCCTCTTCCTGAGTGACTCACTATTCTATATATAGCTCTAGTATATTATCTATTATATAAAAACTGCCAATTTTTTTGTCATGTTATAAAATAAAATCATGCTGGTTTGCTCTCCCCAAACAGGTGTTTGACAAGGAAAAAACTTTTGGGTGTCGTGGACAATGAATCCCAAACCTCCCGTGACATGCCTTGCTCAGATCTGCAAAGAGATGCTAGATTTGTTATAACAACAGTTTACAGACATTTCTGTTCTAATGTTCTCCGCTGGCTGTTCTGGACAGTTTCCTGTTAGTATTTTGCCTTTTTAAAGCCATGTTTTAAATGGGGAATTAATGTGTAGAACATGATATTATGAATTCTTATTTATAAGTTAGCTATTTGACTCCCTGTACAGACCTGGTTCGAGGTGTATGTGCTCATAGGGAACTGGTGTCTAACATAAGCACCCTCAGCCTTTTCTCCTGCTATAATCCACGCCTGATTATATTCCTTATAGGATTAAGAAGCCAAATAATCCTGTTATTTGGTGTTGTCTCTTTATCCTTTGTTAATAAGGATCCTAGTTATTAATAAATGGAAGTAAAATAGACAACTGACCAAGGAGCAAACTAGTTATTAGTACTGAAAGATGAACCAGCATGCTTCTTATACTTAAAAAAAAATTAACATTTATATCAAATTCAGTAGAAGAGAGCCCTTTACAAATATTTTTCAAATGGCTTTTACTCTGTTTCCTGCAATATAGAATTAATGTTGTGAGTGAATGAAAGAGTAAGTAATTTGCAAAATGTCTCTTAACACTTTACTCAAAAGTGTAAGGCAGTTCTGCTTTTTCAGGAGAAAACCACAGGTTTGGGAATGTTTTAATTAAAACAGTTGTCTTGATCTTGTTTTCTGTTTCTTTGCAAAAAAAAAAAAAAAAGTTAAATATTTATCTTTAAGCTATTACCTAAACTGACATCTGTTTTGAAGGAAATTAAGTGTATTTTGGAAGCAGAGTAGAAGTACAAACAAGTGCAAATGATCTCTAGATCTCTTACCTTTATTAATCTGTCTAGATCTCTTACCTCATACGCAGAAACTTGGACTATGTTTAAGTAGTTTATGTGGTGTGCAATCTGTAAAGAGATCAAAGGTGCTTGTGTTGTGTCCTTGTAGTCTATTGAGTTATGTACGTAACTGAGTCTCCTTAACAGATGTAATGCTTGCTCAGAGATAGCTAAAACACATCCAATGGTAGACTTTCACAGAAATGGGTGGAGGGTTTGGAGGGGATAGTTTTCTTTGGTCTGTTTTAAATAATGTGTAGAATGGGCTCTTGGAATTAATTTCTTTTCATCTTTCTTAAGTTAGTTGTTTTGGCATAGAATTAGTAAGACTGCAGCTTCAGAACCAGTGAATGCTTGTGAACAAGGGACTCTTTAGTCACTGTCTTAAATGTTTTTTTGATTAAAGCAACTAGAAAAAATACTTGATTTTGTTAGTGAGTCATCATCCGTGTTCTGCCTGTTCCCTGAAGGGCATGGAAGTTTCTCCTCCAGTTCTCAACCTCCTTAGTGAGAACTGCAATCTGTTCATGAAGCATCTACATAAATGGATGCCTGTCAACAATCTAACACTGTTGTTGTCACGTTCTTCTCCTAAATGTTTTGCAGGAAGCTCCATAATTCTGTACCGGGGTGGACAGTGCTGGGCTGCACAGAGAACGTATACAAGAGCGGTGGGAACCATTGTGCTGAGGTCCTCATATTGCCTTAGAGAAATGTGGCATTAATGGATCGGTGTTAGTAGAACAGTGGTCCCAAACTCTCAGTGTGAAATAACCGAAAAGACACAAACTGTTAGTGCTCTCCCTCAGTGCTTCTGCCAGTGAAAGTTTTCAGAGAAATTATGCAGCATATGCAGATGTGGTATATGTGGTAATACTTTTGGCTCCAACAGGATGTGAAGACCAGTTTCTCTTTTTGAATCTCGTGTGTTTATTATTATTACTTTTCTACATATTTCTATTGAATGAACCTCTTAATCTACATGATATGAGAAATCAGCTACAAAAATGTGTTTGGACTTGCATGGCACATGAACTTGTAGAATTTTTATGTGACAAAATTATTTGAGTGTTTTCTCAATGCCTGAATTATTGGACTTTTTCTTTACATCTGCTTGACTTCATGTCATCTTCACTGCATTGAAAGCTGTAATAGAATATTCACAAAATGCTGAGGAAGTAACAATAAAAAAGCTAACTCCTGGAGAAGCTAAATTATATTTAAGAGTGAGAGGTTATTTTAAATTAAGATAGACTTTACATGGTATTAGTGAAAATCAATTTCCAAAACATAATCGACATATATTTTTTGTAACCCATTACATGCAGTAATTCAGAATGAAGTACTTCCACAGAAGTTCCAGTCTTTTTAATGGAAATGGAGAAAGTTATATTAATATCTTATGGTAGCACAAACAGAGTTACACTAATTGTGCTAGTTCTCTTTGTATGAGAGAGAAGTGGTGTTATTGAAGATTTTTCAGGTTTAGTTGCATTGAGCTGTGGTGGGTTGACCCAACTCAGTTCAGGAGCAATGAGCCAGTCATCAGATTTTTTTTAAAATCACTAAAGTAACATTACCATGAATCAGGATTACCATCAATCACTGCCAACATGCAGTGGCAGGACGCAGAGGTAGCAAGAGAACATGTTTAAAGATACTATGCAAAGGAGGCAACTCCTGCCTGAATGGCCACAGGGAGCGATGTGTACTGAAAGAGGCTGACAAAAAGGTTGCTCAGAGGTCAGGCTCTCTCCAAAACAGCCGTATTCCTATGTTTCACCACGGCCGTGTTTCATCTGTTTCATGGATATTTTTGTGAGGGAGTTCAGCTGTATTTTTCCTCTGTGGTCATCACTGTTCCATAGATGGCAGCTGCAGAAAAAGTTGTAGCTTCATGCCAGTCCGAATCAGGGTGTGTGGGCAAAGTACTCTCTTCCTGATCTGAGAGATGAAGGAATCTGATTTCTGCTGCAGATCACTGCTGAAAACAGAATTAGTAAAATATTTGTATGTGCATATTTGTTATCTAAAATCTTGTTTACATCCTGAACAATTAAGAAGTTTGCTCCTTTCTGACAGCCCACTTGGAAAAGGCTTATTAACTTGTATGCTGCATGTGTCACGGTGTGCTTTATAGAACATGTAATTAATCAAGGTTTGTAGTAAAAAAGTAAAAAGAAGAAGAAATAATCTAAATAGGGAATGACACTGTCCATATGAAAGCATTAATCAGCTTAAGTGTTGTTAGGAATGTATCAAATGGTGATGGTTCTCTGAAGTTTTATCTACAAATCTGTAAATAAACCAAAATTAAAATACAGGCTCAAGCACTGGCCTAAAATCACGTAAACTTTTGAGCTGTTTAGCTGTGTATTTACTGGTATAGTTTGAACTGTGCCAAATCACACTGTTTCAGATGATGCCCAGACAGTTTGGGTCCTAGCATGTGTAAGGGACTGTTTAAAATAGGCAGTGGGAATGTTGTCTCCCTGCTTCTGGGGAAAGAGGTCAGCTGTATGGCAGTAAGGCATTTCCGTGCCACTTAGCCTTGGATCCAGAGAGTGGTTCCTGGCTGATTTAGTGGGTACAATCTTGGAAACTTATCTGTTTCTCTTAGCAATTAGATCAGAAGCAAACCTTCTAATACTTCTTCAGGAATGCAAAGGCAAAAATGAAGCAAGGACCTATACTGCTGTTCCTGTTCGCTCTTTTAACCGTTGTAAAACCTGGCTCCTTGCTGCTGTTCTCAAAGCTCACGAGACATCAAGGTCTTTCCTGTGCTTCTGGTTTAAGTGTAATTTCCTCATTCTGGTCACATCTCTTCCTAACCTCTCAAGATTTCATCAGGTGCTTCTTTACCTTTCCAGTGCAAGATCTTTGTTCATCAGCTGTTTGTCTTCCTTTTTGTGCCTGTGGCAAATGGGCTTGACCTAAGCCTGTCTTGGGTAGTACTGCAATGTAGGCAGTATCAAGATGGTCGGTACTACTCTGTGTTTTCTGACACATCTTTCCTGTACAACTGAAAGTAAAACAAAGAAGAAAGGAAAGGAAATAGGCATTTATTGCCTGTCCTTGCTGCTTAGCTGCCTGGCAAGTGCAAATGCAATTTTTGGAAAGGTCAGGAGAGAGTCACCACTTCTAAGATGTCTTAAGCACAGCATGAAACATCCTGGAATGAGGTGGAGATACCACTGCTGCTGGAGCAGGCACCAGCTCCTTTTCTTACTCAGATATTACTACCTATGTTCTGTATAGCCATAGTATGAACTTCTGTTTAAACTCCAGAGTTTGTGTTTGTTTTTAGTAACTGTAGTGGTGTATGTGAAGAAAGTCTTTGAATGCTAACTGATGTTTTTTACAACAAAACTGTGAAGTCTCATGGTATTTTCTTTATGCATAAAGGAAAGACTGATGTTTTCATGATAGCTTTCCACTTGGTAAATAGAGCCTTTTAAAAACCTCTTGAGTTTTGCAAGTGACTGCCACAATTAAGTGAGAATTTAGGCAGCCCTCTTGGCCAAAAATTCTCTGCTTTTCGGTATCATGAATTTGCTGTGTTGTAACCTCTGTAGAGAAAGGAAATCCTGGCTTCTAAAAATAAAATGCATTGTTATTTTAAGAATGTATAAGAAGCATGTTTCATTTTGGTTATTATGATTGTTTCAAAAATTTTGTACATTTATATCTTTATTTTAAAACAGTTGTATCAGTGAAAGACTACTTGTTTTTACGCAAGTTCAGGTTAGGTCAACAACCTTGTTTAGGTTCGGTCAACCTAACTTGTGTTTTAACAAGTTAGGTTAGGTCAACAAACATTCAGCGTGACTCAACTTCTCCACATGCTGTGAAGACATTGTTTAGCCCATGGTCCTTATGTGTACTGGGTCATTCTCTTTGTGCTGTGAAAGACTTCCAGGTTTTATCAAGGTTCTTGTTGCTGTTACAGTAATCACTAGGGACTTCTCTAAAAGGAAGGCTTGCAAAAATCTAGCTAATTTCGAAGCAAAAAATAGCTACTTTTTAGAATGAAAAAAATAGTTATCACTAAAAAAGATGTAGTTCAATTTAATGTTAAGAAAAAGGTCAATGAGGTCTGAAAAAATTAAAAAGGCAACTCTCACTGCTTCCTAGAATAAAGCAACAGAAACTATCCCTTACAGGAAGTAATGTGCAAATTGTAGTAATGTACAAAAATACAAAAACAAGAGAAGGCCTTTCTTTTCTTTTGCGCCTTTAGCACTGAGAATGTATCTACCTGTTTTGTCACAGGAACATGACAATTTTAGTACATTGAAAGAAGTATTTTTGCAAAACTATTACACACTTTTTTGATTATGGGATTACGTTAGTAATTACACTAAAACAAGCATCAATATTTAGAGTATGTGTTTTCTAGCTCTTCCAGATAAAATTCAGTATGTGAAAAAAATTTATTTCTCATCAGTTTTTTGTTTGAGATACATACTGTGATAATCTTCTGTATATGTAATTATTAAACGAAACTGATGAGAGAGTTGTCTCACCTTAGACAGACTCAGCTTTCCTTTTAGTTAATTTCTATTTGAAATTGTGCTTTACTAAGAAAGAGGAAGGCTCCATTCAGATAACAAAGTATATAATTAATTATTATTAATTATTGAAAGCTTGCCAATTCATATTGGAAATACATTAACATTTAGATATATCAGATTTTTAAAGTTCTGTTTCTTTACTAATAAAACACTGATTGTCACAGTAATTGGATAGAGTTTTAAATAGAACCAGGTTTTTTCAGCAGTTTGTCTTTGATCTTTGTATTGAGAAAATTCATTAATGAGGCGGCATGGTTGTGGATGTATGCAGTTCAGCTTATGTCTGCATGTGGATGGAAGTATGCCATTGAAATTATTGACTGATAAAATGGATAATGGATTAAATTAATTACTGAATACTTTATAATTACAGGTTCTAGTTACTGAAATTTAATATGAGTCTGCAATTTTTTTGTAGTATCACTTGAAGTCTTTTTAAATGGAAACTTAGAACTTTCATGATCATTTGGCTTCTGTTCAGTTGTTGGTGAAATGTTTTGGTGGATTTTCTTGAGATATTTACAGTTGCTTAGGGTAAAAAACACTTCAATGATTGCTTCCGCTTTGGTTTCTGCTGAGGGTAAGGTTAATGCGGAGCCTCCTTTTATCCTGTGTTTTATGGATAATCTGCTGCTATTGCCCACAACCTGGGCATACCAAATTATTATTTGAGATCCTGATCAGCAGGCTTTTTTCATCTAAAAAAGTGATACTTTTTTTGTAATTTTTAATTTTTTTTTTTTAAGTCTTACAGGTAGATAATGGTTACACGGTATTTTCAGGAAATGAAAGAAGCACACAACTTCAATCTGCTTAAAGGTGACTTCAGATACTAGTAGTGTTTCCTGTTTTTGCCATAAAAGCTGGTACAATATCATTATAAAACATGTTTTATGTGAAATGTTTAGACCGCAGTTTTTTAAGGCTCAACATTTGGAATAAAATCTGTTATGCTTTTCCCAAATAATACACTTTCATTGTGGTAACATTAGAGTACATGTAAGGAGAAACTTTTGGCATAATAGGAGGCAAGAGTGGGAATGCTGAAAACTGACATTTAGGTCTTTGTTGTTGATATTTTTAGAAGTTAACTTCAGGGTAATCACACCTTCTGAGAGGAATGTATATCCATTTTATTTCTTGTGGAGATGTAATTGACTAAAACAATACTGAAGTAGTATAGGCATAGTCTGTGAATGATCACTGCATCTACATTCGGTAAATATTAATGACTTAAAAGCTAATAAATTACAAATTTAAATCACTATTATTTGATCATAAATGGATTGTAATAAATTTGTAACCACTACGAGTAAGGGTAGTGAATGCTATCTTGTTAATAGAATATTTGATTTCCATTTTAACGTGGACAAGTGAAAAAATAACTTGCAACTTGATCCAGAAACATTGTCTTGCTAAAACTTCCAACAGTCCCCCTCTGCTGTCCGTGAAAGCTGTTTTTTAAATGGAGATGATCTCTAAATTACAAGTTTTCCTCATCAAGCTGTCTGAAATCAATTTGACTTTACTGTGGCATAATTAATTGTCTCCATGAATGCTGCTTTACACTAATGACTGAAATGTTTTATCCTGAAAACTTATGTGTGTGTGCTTTATAGTCAGGCTGATCAGTAACAGTCAAATGGTAAGTCAATTCAGTGCAGCTTTACAGGACACAGAATCCAGGTCTTCCTTGAAGTTTTAAGCCTGGTAAACAGTTTATTTACTGCCAGAATTTTGTTTCTTCAAGGGAGCTATTAATTTATTTAAAATGTCTTTGTCAATATGATGAAAACCAGTATATTGTGTTTTGTTTTTTTTCAGAAGAGCATGTTATAGATTAAGTAATAGTTTGCTTTGAGAGTAGCAAATTCTGGTTCTTACAGAAATATTGTATTTCCTCATTATAGAAATTACAATGACCATTTTACTCCTGGTAGTTGCAGTTTAAGCAGCTATTGTACTGAAACAAGTGGTTTTATTAGTGTTGGGAATTTAGATCCAATACCATTGTTTTCAGTTAGCTTAGCTTTAGTTAGCTTTTTAGGTAGCTTGACATATATACATTTCCTATTTTACCCTGTATTTGTCAAAACCAATGTTATTTATAGTGTTGTAGTACCAAGCAACGTGGCCGCTTTTTGTTTAGTTTTGTTTGTGGATATCAACATTATTGTTGGCAGGAATAAGCTTAGCTGAGGGAGTATTTTTGTCACTATTTCAACAGTTGGTCCTTACACAATGTTTTGTTCGGAGAATTGCACCGTCAAAATGGCTTTCTTGGCATGAGAGTAGTTTATCTGAGGAAAACTAACTCGACCCCAGAAAATAATTTTTGTATATAATTTACCAAAAAATGTTGTGAATTAATTTGTTTTTCTCTACAGAATACAATAAATGATACCTCAAAAATACACTTATTTATACATATGCATATATAATACATGTAATATAGCAAATACTTTTCTAGGTAGAAAAAATAGAGTTAATTTGAAAAGAGCAAATAGAATGGGAACATAAAGAGAGAACAAACAATTTAGGTCATAATGAGTTTAGAGGGAAATGCCTGTACTATTTCTGAAATCAAGTGAAATGAGAAAATTCTTTCAGTGTTTGAAAAAGATCAGCTGTGCCCATTTTGAAAGATATTGTTAATTTTTCACTGCTTCTGTAAAAGAAAATTCTCACTCTTATGACATGCCATCAGGTATGTGTACTGTAGCAAGGTGTAATCCACCAGGATTACTTTCTCATGCGTGTTCTAAATTTAAAACTTTTAGAAAAATGAATCTGCCCACTGCCAGCTCAAGTGCTGGAGTGAGGTAAGAAGAGCTTCTTCAGCCGTGAAGCACCATGACGCAGGCATCTGAGTGGCTCTAGGAGGCTTCTAGGTTCAGCTCAGTGCTGCTAGGTCAGGTGTTGAATGGCTGTATAAGACGCTGAGGTGTCTGTTACTGCCTGGGTCATCCTGATTTTCTATTACCTAGGTTATACTAGCACTTGTATGGATGAAGTAGTTGCAGTTGAGATTATATCTCATCTCGAAAGCTTTGATTTACTCCTGCTTATGCTTAATGTAAAGCAAATTTATTTAAAAGCTAGAGTAACTATTTCACATCTAAACCATGAATGTAGTTTGTTCCTGGATTAGAAAAATGCTTTTTGAACTGGGTTGAATAATTTGTTGTTTTAATAGATTTGGAAACCGTACCTTGAGAATTAAGGTCCTTCAGCATTATTAGGCTTATTCTTACAGTTTTAATCCTTAGTATTTACCACATATTAAGTATGTGATACTTGAAATATATCATCTTCACATTTGGGACCATGGGAGAAAATGTCATCTAGGTTATGTTGTCTATATGCAATATTAAGAATATTCCATATAAGAGAACTTTTTGTAGGATTTTTGCAGATTCTCCGAAATTCCTCCCTTAGGTGAAAATTACTGTTGTTTACTGTATTTAGTTTATTTCAATTATACTGAAACTTTAAGTCTCTTCTGCCCCTTCTCCTTTAGTCAAGATGAGAGAGCATATTACTTTAGCATTAAAATTTAGCTATAGAGTAACAGGAAGACACAAAGACGAACAGATTCACATTCTTCCTTAATGAAAATTGGTTTTATCTAAAATCTATTTCCAAAACTCTGCTGTTTTACCTTCTTGGCAAACTTTTAAAACAACTTAAAAGTTAATACAGTTCCTTAATATACATCTCTTCTGGTAATTGAATAAAAGTTTAATGTTTCTGATGTGTAGGAACCAATAATAATTCCTGTCTACAATAAAGAACAGTTCCTGGCTTCCCAGGAAAAGACACTTTTCTAAGGAGGGTATGAAGCAAGTAGAAGGTGCCTGCATGGTGGAATCATCCAAATATGGCAGCATTTCATTGCTTCACTGGTTATTTCATGTCAAAACATGACTTTTGGCTGGCTAACAACTCCATTAAAAATGTGGCCTATATGACAATTTTATTTTAAATAAACAAAAATTCGGTAACCTTCTTTACTAATTTTATTTGACCTGGTGTCGCTTCTGTAAGTTTTGAATATGGTAATGCATATCTTTTACAGGAGTAGGTTATTCAGTGTTCACTACTTTACAGAGGAATATGAAAATAGAAAACACCAATTTTTGCTGCTCTTAACAAGACTCAGACCATGCATAATGTTTTTAGAAGGCAACAGACCAAACTTTTAGAGAGCAAGTTTTTATCCACGTAGAGATGATAATTGTCAGTGAGAAATATTTTGGAAATGTGAATTGAACATGACATAGTAAGTAAGACATTTTGAGCTTTATGAACATGGTAAAGTACACCTTGCTGTTACTGTGACTATTAATTCAGCTGCGATTGTGAATATGAATGGTTAACTCATTACTAGGAAATTTTTACAAATATGTATCTCTTTTATATATGCATTTGTAATGCCTGTTTAGAAGTGCATGTCTTGATGTTGGTGCCAGCCTTCTCAAAGTTTGGCAATAGGTTGCCAAATCTTTCAGTTCGTAGTTGGTAGGTGATAAAGGTACTGAAGGAAATGGTCTTGAAGTAGTATCTCATAGGATATAGGGAAGCAATCTAACTAGGATTTTAATGCGGTTCATTTTTAATGAACAAAAATTCTTCATCTTTAAACGTATGTATTATAGCAGAATGTTGCAGATACTCTGTGAGAATGTTTTGTTGCAGAGTCTGAAAGTTGTTTCTGTTCAGTATAAAACCTGTATTAATGCCAATATACAGCAACTTTTTTTTTCTGCCCAACCAAGAATTAGCAGTGGGTTGCTACTTATGGCATAATCTGCAATAAGAGATGCAAAACTTCAGATTTAGATTAGTTTCATTCAAAGGAGAGATCTGACCATTTTGTCTCTCTCTTTCAGTGCATACTTTAAAGCTTAAAAAAAAAATGTGTAACTTTCTTGGGGTGCTTGTGTAGGTTCCGAAGCTTCCAGTAATCAGTAATGAATATATTGTTTTAAAGTACTTTTTGTTGGGTTCCTTCTGTTACAGCGTCAACACTTGGCAGTGTTATCTCTTGAGCTATGCTTATCATTGTGTTTCTATCATTGCATGTTGATGAAACTCACAAGTAATACATGGAGTAGTTCAGTGATGTAAAATTGACTTGAATTTTTTGTATCAGAAAAAGGGTTTCCTGGCTGCGTTTTCAGAACAAAATCTTAGGTTTTTAAGCTGGGAGCATGAAATAAAAATCAATTGATAATTTGTGCTACAGAAAAATAAAAACAAAAGCAAACAAAACCAAACCAAAATCACCCAACTGCCCCCCCCCCCCCCCCCCAAAAAACCCAAACCAGAAAAGGTTGCTTTGATAATAATCTCAAGTTTATTTTGTAACCTCTGAGTTTTTAAAAATATATTCGTTTAAACAGGATTTAATCTGGTTTCAAAGCTCTAACTTCTTTGCATCGAAATAAATTATTATGATTATGATTGGAAACACTGTTTTGTTTTATATGTCTAGTAATTTAAGGTAGTATGCATCTAGTAACTTTAGTTTCGAGAAATAGGTATTTCCTAATGAGCTATTATTTAGGCATTGCGTCTTAGGCAGAGCTGAAAAATATTTCTTCTGGACTTAAAGTATCTTTTTGGCAGTAATCTGGGAGAGGTCATAGAATCATGGAATATTATAGACTGGAAGGGAGTTCTATAGGTTATGTAGTCCAAACACCTGCTCCAGGAGGGTCTAATTAGGTAATCTTGCTCAGGAACTTGTCATTGAAGAAAGTTACCAGCGGTGCCTAAGGGATGCACTTCAGTCTCATTTCCTAGTGGGTACTGAAGAAGAAGAAAGACAAGTGAGCTTAATTGCGTGGGGGAAAAGCCATTTTGAGAATATAGGGATGAATAAATAGTCATATCTGAAAAAATATATATCCTGTTTGGTACTAGTCTGAGGAATAGTCTAGTCTGCTCTAAAAATTTAATTATATATTAATTGTATTTTACAGTTATGTGTTTTACAATGTGGTAAATTCTCATGGGTTTGTATCTGCAGTTTCCCGAATGTGGTTTCTACGGAATGTATGACAAAATTCTGCTCTTCCGCCATGACCCTGCCTCTGAAAACATTCTCCAGTTGGTGAGATCAGCTGCAGATATCCAAGAAGGAGACCTGGTTGAAGTTGTCTTGTCAGGTAACTGAAAAACACATTAAAACTACTGTCATGCTTTTGCAACCGAAAATTCTCCCGGTGTCTTTGTCCCAGTTAGGATTTAAGAACAAGAAAGTTTTGTTTGCATGGACTTAAACCTATTCTGGATCATTATGCCTATTAATTGTTGGGGTTTTTTTTCGTTGTGTTATTTTGGGTTTTTTTTGTATTCCACTATACTTTTTAACAATCTTATTTTGGTCATATTACTAGTTAAGCAACAGGTTAATTTTAATAAGCAATTTGAAATATGTATATACTACATTTTTAGAGGAAAAAATGGTCCTGTGGCAGCACAACCCTTTTCAAAGAAGCATAGTAGAAACAAAATCTAACGAGTAACAACAAAATACAATAGATATTTTAACATTTACTTAATTAACAGAATAGCTTGAAAATTAGAGTTGGTATCCACATATCTTGCTTGAAGTGTCAACAGTTTAATATTTAATTGGACAGAGTGTACATTTTTCTATTAATTGATGCACTCAGTTCATAATTCCCTGTGGAGGAATTGTCAAGGCTGCTCTTGCTAACAGTGACCTGGCCTCTCTCAAAGTAAGGATTTTTAGTTTTTACACAAAATGCCATGAAAATGTCCACTGGAAAGAGAGGTTTGTTTTTTTTTTTCAAAACGTTACATGATTTATTTTTAAAATTAGGAAAGGAAGAGAAGAAGAAAATGTAAATTCTAGGCAGGGAAGCAAATAAAATTATAGAAATATTTATTATTTATGGATGGCTGTCCAAGAGGAGTGGTGGATGCTTCATATACAGGACTATTGGTTGTGTGACAGGTGTAAGTGATGGTATGGAATGTGAAAAGGTGGAGCAAAGGAAAATAACTGTTTAGGCCCAGGAAATACAAAAGTCAGAGGAGACAAGAGAATGAAAGTTACAGTTTGAGGGTGACTAGCAGGTGAAAGGGCATAAGAAGAGATGGAGTATGAGTGAATCATGAGGTGAAAGGCTAATTTTTGGAGGGAGCGAAATGACAAATGGATTTAAGGAGCATGTTTGGTCAGCAGGGTGGCCATAAAGAGTGAATTATTCTAATTGAAGGTAGGAAATAAGCACAGTTATGTGACTGGAATGTTGAGGAAGTCTGAGGATGCCATTAGGTGTCAATAGGACTTGTCAAAAGCTTAGATGTAAGAAGGGATGAAGTATGTGACTAGGAATGGTGGAAAGTTTACAAGGGTATGCAGTAGAGACTCTTTGGCAAGGTATATTGGTTTCTTAATTCCATGTGTACCAAAGACTATGATTTTGTTTCCACGTTTTTATTGAACAACTGGAGTAATAATTTTTCTCTTCTCTGCCAAAAGATTTGAAAGTCTTCCTTGGGCCTTTCCTTCTTCGGCGATGAAAAATTGTTATCTAGTTCTTACACAAATAAATGTGTATTTGTAGTATTTTATATTAGCAAAGCTGCACTTATTTTTAAACTAGCTTCAGAGGCAGTAGATTTAGAACAATGCAGAGTACTTCAAAAATTATTCCAGAAGTAGTGATATTGCTATCAAATAATAAAGGTCGCACAGTGTTCACACCAATGTTTGATGGTGCATACTAGCAAAGTCCTCTGACCATGTGCAAAAGATGGCATATTATTTATTAAGTCCATGTGTCTTTTGGATTAGGGAGGCCACAGGTGGACAGAGTACAGAACTGGACACTGCGCAGTACTCAGGAGTAGCCATGTAGTGATGTTGGTCAGCACTTATGGGTGCAACCTGTCAGGCCCCATGTGTTTATGTATGTCCAGTTTATCCAGTTTGCTTAAATGTTCCTTAATCTGATTCTTCTCTGTTGAGGGTGGGTCTCCTTGCTCCAGACTTACCCTCTGGTCTCAGGGATCTGGGATTCCTGAAGGCTGGTCTTGTCAGTAAAGACCGAGGTGTAGAAGGTGTTGAGTACCTTGGCCTTTTCGCTAGCTTTGTCACCAGGTTGCTTGTCCCATTAATCGATTTCCCTCATCTTCCTTTTGCTGCTTTAGTTAAGAAAGTGAAGCTTACTGTTCCTTCATATTTAATCAAACGGTATTCTCTCTTAATCTTGTGGAAATCGTTGTAGCACCATGTGGTGAAGTGGGTCTGAAAAGAGGTTACAGGCGTGCACCTCAGATGCTTTTAGTAGGCCTCTGTTGTAACACGTGTAAATATTAGTTCTCCTTTTTCATTGTTCTTCACCATCTTTTTCTCTCCTGTTGCCCAAGTTCTTGTGTGAGTCAGTGCTTTGCTCTTAAACTATTCTGCTTTTGTGGGCACGCCCACATAAGTAAGAAAGCTGATTTATGTAGGGTATTAGTTATGTCTTTCACTCCTGTTACGTTTTCGGAAACGAAACTGAGACAACAGCCCTTCAACATTTTCATTCCAAAAATTGTTTTTGTAAGGGTGATTTTAGTTAATCTTTAAGAAGCCATTGCATTGCCATGGATCATCAAAATATATCGCTAGGTCCTCTGGTTACTAGTGACTTAATGTTCTAGTCTTTTTGTTACAAATAAAGACACTTATTGACAAGAACGGCTGTGGGGTTTTTTGAAGTTATTTGTAACACTTTTTAGATTCTCTAACTTTATGCATACCACTTATGCCATTGATCCTTCAGGAATTTCAGAACATCACTATGTAAAATCTTCTACAAGAATTTTGCGTAAAAATGACATTTCTTGCGCATGACATAAACAGATGCTAAGGTACAGCAGGTAGCAGCAGGTAGCAGTTTATAAATATTAGAAAGACCGTTCAGATAGAATGGACTAAAGCAGTCAGGAAACAATATTTAAAATATTTCATTTTCTTTCCCCAAAGCTATTTTAATATTTTAGTATCAGATTAAATAGCAGATCCATCAATCTAAGAGAAAATCTTTTAATTTAAAGTGTATGCGCTTTAAATTCTGATAACGGATGTAAGAAATAATTGCAATAGTATGTGCAATCAGAAAATTTGGTTTTCTCTTACTTTGACCTTTCAATCCTCAAGAAAAGCATAATGTTCAGAATCAGCATTTCTGAACACTATTCTGTAAATCTACATAGGTGTTTATTTTTAGATACACTGTCTTTTCTGGTGTGTAAGATTGTAAGGTTCTCATATAATACAAACAGAACCCCAAAGAGAATTGTAGGAGTTTTATGATTTTAATGTATTTGTTGCCTGAAACAACAAAAGATTATCCAAATTTGAGCTTTGAAGGCAAACAGTTCTATTACTTACTACTTTACGAAGGTACTGGGAAAGAAAATGTGAGTTGTCACAGCTCTTGTAGACTAATAAACTTCATTTACAGATGTTCTTCCCTCTTTTTCTCCAAAAATGACAAATGTTTCCTTCTGGTACTACTTTGATAATCCAAAAATTATATTTGGCTTCATGGGCAAATTTTGACTTCAGCAAGAAATACCATTTCGTTCCTTATACCTCTTCATACAACTTATCTTTGTAGATTACACACATGAAGATGCCTTTCTGCTAGTACAGTGCATGTGTGAGGTTTTAAAGTGATGTAGTTAATAGATGCAAGCTGCCTTTTAGACCACCAGTTGTGATTTTTTTAGTAAAACACTGAAATCAGCTTTTAAAAAAGCCCAAAACACAAACAAACGAAACCAGTTGTTACCTGCTTAACTTTGTAAAGAGATCTTATTATGAAACCTTGACAACAAAATGACATTTACCAGAGGAGGAGTGGAGACCACTCTTATCATCAGTTGATGATAACTCAAGGAGTTTTAACAGCTGAAACCCAACAAAAAGGATGGGTCAGTTGTTTGCCCCTTTTCAGGTGCATTTTCATACGAGATTCCCCAGTGTGATTTCCTGAAGCTGAAATCTCAGCTTTCATCAGATTGCATCTGCTTTCAATCTCATCCTGTCCTACTGCAGGAGTTTTTTGTGAAGAGTAATGGATAAGACATGTTTTCTATATCAACATGCTGCAATATGAGCTCCTAAACACTACAGCAAGAGTAAATGAAAGACCAACCATGCAATACTGTTCCAATATTGTAGAACTGGGAATGGTTTCCTCCTTCAATTGCACAAGAACTTTAACATTGCAGAAACTGCTGGATTTAGTTACTCATCTGCAGACAGTTCGGTGCTTTTCACTATGCTGTCCTCAGAAGACTTTGTCTCTCTAAATGCAAAGGACAGCAAATGAAAGTTATAATATGTCATGGCCTGACTGGTGATTACACTCTTACAAATGAAAGCCTTCAGTCAGATGTCTCGAGTTATACAAGAAATTAAATACATATCCTCCATAAACACTCAAAAGCATCAGTGTCCTCTCACAGGTGAGCCTTAACTAAATTCAGCAATTCATTGCTGCAGTGTTAAAATTCCTGTGTCATGGAGGGGAGGGAGGTGTTCCCAGTTCTGCAACAATGGAGAAGAGATAGACCTATGTAAACAGTCTGTAATGTTTGGGGAAGTATCCAAACTAATGCAGACATAGTTTCAAATTATTACAGATTTTGGCAATAGTGCATCACAAATTAGCTGAAGGTGGATTATCTCTCCTTTTTAATAAAAAAAAAGTCTACCTAAATGCAGGGCTATAAGAATTTTTTTCATAATATTTAATAATTTTGATGTGCCTTGAAAATCTATTTTGAAGGGAGCAAAAATCCCTCTGAAAACAGGCAGGATTGGCCTTGAGCACTACAGTGAAAGCTATTGAGCTCTTGAGCATTGGGAAGGACAAAAGAAATGCAATATATGTTCAGATGCTTGTGTTGAACTGGTTGAAATGTTGTCTTTCCAGCCTACATGACAAATATCTAAACAGAATATACATTCTGAAGTTTTGTAAATTCAAGGTATATAATGGCAATTATTTTTGAGTGGCATGTCTGAAAGAGGCAGTAGAACGTAGTGTTACTGCTACAGCTTTGCTGCTGAAAACTCTGTGCACTGTGAGTAAACATCCCCCAAGGCACTGATATCTGATGTCAAAAGCTATACTGATCCACTGCATTCATTTTTTATTGCACATGTCGATACTGGTCAGGGTAGAGAAAGCTGAACTGTCAGTCCTAGTATGGGTTATACAATCAGTTCATATCCTAATATTGTGCCTTTTCTAATTTTCATTGTTGTTTACCTAATTACAAGGTCTTTTATAAAGGCTGGACAACCTGTGATTATTATTATTTTTCTTCTTATTGGACCTATGTTCTTGGCAGTTTAAGTAATAACAAATATGATAATTTTCTGGATCAGAGTTCATATTGAAAGATGAAAAATTATCTAGAAAAATTTATAGTTGAGTTACTCATTGTAGCTGAAGGACTTTAGTCTGTTTTAGGGAAGAAAATTGTACTTGCAGATGTCATACAGTATAACTGAAAGTTTGTGGTAGAGCTAGAGGTTTCTGGTGAAACCCGAGACATTTAATCAGCTCAGAATGCAGCACCTGCTGTGCTTTTATATTCATAATGAACATTATTACTTTTATTTTGCATTGGTGCATATGCAGTAGGATTTTAATGGAGTATAAGAAACGTGTAACTCACTGAACAACTGTTGTGTGTCTGGACCAGTCAGCAGACGGAGGAGATGAGCACAGGGTATTGCAGTCAGCCAGATGAATTGTTCATTGCCAATATAGATTCTGGCATTTTGGAAGTGAAAGGTTGGGCATTATTATGAGAGTGGAAGCAAAAGTGTGTGTTGAGTTACAGATTCAGTCAGCTGTACATTGAAAGTGAAAAGGGAACTTTCGTTATGAACATTAGTAGCCCTCATAAATACAGTTTTATTTTTATCTCTTACATGGTTTTCTTCCTTTTACTGTATGTATTTTTAAAATATTATCTGGTTTAACACTTTGTTTCAGTTGACTACATGGGATTCTGATAGTGCTTCTATAGGAGATATAGGGACACTTCAGAAATGTATTAAAACCACAAATTTGTGTGTTGAACCCAGGTGGTTCATTAGGCTGCACTTCTGTGCATTCATTGAACAGTATCCCTAATACCATTCTGTCGGTAACATACTGCTTGCCATATTGCTGTTTTCTTAGCTGTGCATTTTATATTTGTTTCTTCTTCAAAATATTAGAAAAGTTCATCTGGTCTCCTAATGCACAAAAGAGCAAAGTCCTTTACTAGTGGTGTGGAAATCTCCACTAATGTGTTCATTGAATCTGACATTTACTTAGTTAAATTGCATTTCAGACTCAAAAAGGATCTGAATCTTTGGAGAAAGGATTTTATCGAGTTGTATTTGTAGGGAGGGTTCCTTTTGATTGGAATACTCTGAAAAATTAGTAGGCAGCCCAAACCAGGAGGCAAGGTACAGAAGTTGCAGTCAATGCTATAATCAAAGATGGTTGTAAATGAGTAGTCAGTCATTCATCAACACTGAAAGGAAGAGAAACCAAAAGTTGCGTCTTTGTAGGTATCTCTCTAAAATGGAAGCACACACTCTATAGAACAAGCTGACAAATGAGAGTTGCTGTAGCTCTGTACTTCCGCACTCTGATTCTTTTTGAGTTCTGTTTTTGAGGACTTCAAGGAAACAATTGCTTTAGATGCCTTCAGACTTACATTCTTGCCAGCATAGTTTATGACCTACACTATACCTTGTTCATGAAAGTTTATTAAAAACTGCTGTGTAAATTTGCCAAGTCTTTTCATGTTATGTAGAACAAAAACCAATTTTATATTTACAGGTTTAATATGAGTTTGCTTATAAAAATTCTATTTTTACTGGGGCAAAATTACATTGGGATGCAAGAGTGTTTTGTCCGCCGCTGGAAGGCAGACGATGAAACATTAGCATCTTGTGCAAATTAGTGGAATGTACTTCATGTGCTTGCTGTGAACAGTTGTGCTCAACTTGGCAGGTTTCCTGAAGCAAGAAAGTAAAATAGCAGCTATTTTACATTCCCTTGCTGAGCCGATGAGGGCAGAAGTTGATCCACTGCTTTTATTAAGAAGCTGTTTCTGTTTTAATATCACGTAGATGGTACACCACCTGATAATTAGATGGATATTTTATTTGGATTCAGTACAGTTTATACTGTCTTGTATATGATAAAATATATTGAACTGAATAAAAGCTGTAGATAACTATACAATTACAGTAAATGCCATATATCAACATATAACTGGATTGTAATGTTAGTTCGACTGTCAGCTGCTTGAGATGAACATTTTGATGTTATATCTTTGAACATCATTTTACAGTACTTACGTAGTTGATCACAGTTTGCAATTTTGCTTTGTTGTGGTTGAAAAGCATCCTTCTCTCGGTGTCTTGCCTGTTAACAGATTCTTTTTCTGGTGTCTTTGAGAAATACAGCTTTCTTTTCTCTGTCATCTAAGATGATACTTTTTACAATTATTCTTCCTGTATATCCTTTTAATTGTCTCTAGCAATCATCTTTTTTCTCATTTCTGTAGAAGTAAGGCTCATTACTGATTAGGTTGAAGTGAATTTATTTTATATCCCTCACTGATCATTAGCCTATATTGTTCTTGGATCATGAATTTCAGATAGATGACTTTGAAGTTCTTAGGGCTAAAAGATTGTTTCCTTCTTTGTTTACCTTTTGCCTCATTGTCTTCTCTTCAGCTCGTAAATGTTATAGTTGTTACCTTCTGGAGACAGGATTCAAGATCCGTATTTTTTCTGCATCAGCAGAACCTTTCTGAACTCCCCCTCCTATCTTGCCTTACTATTCTTTTCCTTCTGCTGCAGGAGGGAGTAGGTAAAAATAAGATAAAAAGATGGATAACTTAGCAACATCACTTCCTTATATTGTCTGGTTGCATCATCGACAGTACATGCTGAGTAAAATGATATGCGACAGGCGAATGTTAGTAGGGAAGCAGTTAACATGTGACTTTGCTTCTAGTGCTCTTACAGAAATACAGGTCATGCTAGTTATTCTTCCTTGGGTCTTTCTGTATGTTTTTAGTATTTAATGATGATTTCAGCAGCAGAAAATCTGAAATAATTGCAAGATTTTTCTGAACTTGGATTACTAGAAAGCAAGCAGTGTATTTCTTCATAGGAACGAAATTACGTTTATGTTTATTAAGTAAGCTTTTTGAACTCTAATAATTTCTCACTTAGTCAAGATTTTAGATGTCATTTTTAAAGCTTGACTAGTTGGTAAACATAAACAATGTAATTTTGTATTTAGAGCAAAATTAAACTAAATGTTGGAAAAAATAGTATTGGTAGGGAAGATGAATTTTCGTTGAGAGAATCTACACAAATACTTCTGTCATGACAAGACCTTTTTATGAGGGATCACTGTTCCACTGCAAGCTAATAGATCAGCCATCCTACATTGTACACCTTTAATTGTCCAGTTTTTGGAGATTGTACATTTTCAATTTATTTGTGTGCTGTTTATATATACCAAGTTTCTGTTCAGCTGAGATGGTATACTTGGTTTTCCAGGAGTCATACAAACACTTTTTTTCAAAGGCTTATAAAGAAACTATTCTTTCATGAAAGAAGAGGATAGATGCTCAAATGGACAAATAACTATTTACGGCTTAGGAAACAAAGTGTAGAAATACACGCTGTTTTCACAGTGGAAGCAGGTCACTAGCAGAGGTTCTTAGGTCTGTGCTGTAAATACATTCATACATGATCTGGAAAGCATGACTAGTGAAGTGTCAGTGTCACCCCAGATGAAGTTCAGTATAGATCAATATGAAGTATCAGGGGAGTTCCTTGAATTTTATCTATGTAACAAGGGGCTTGGGGTTAGCTGATACTACCAAAACTTAGAAGTTCAAGTTATAATATGAAAACATCGTCTCAGTACTCAGAACCAGTCAAGAAAATCAAATACAAGTCCTGGAATTCTTAGGAAAGGAATAGAGACAAAACAGAAAATGCTTGTAACGTCAATGCCCTTGTGTCATCTGTTTCTGTGACCTCCTCTCTGCTGCAGAGAAGGCTTTTGCTGCAAAGCATGGGCATCTCAGGTAGTGGTCTGGGGAAATACCACCAGATGCTGATACTGCTTTAGGAACTCCTCTTTGAAAGGCAGGATTTCAGGCTTAGTAGACGTTGGTCTGATCCACTCATTCTTAAGCTTTTATATTCTGTGTTATGTGTTTTCTGTTATTCTGTGTTTTATATTCTGTTTATATTCTATTATACTTTTATATTCTTAATACTATATATCACAAGATTTCCCTGAAAAGAAACATTTTTCAAGTTCCATCCATTTAACTGGAGTAACCTCAATGCCTGCAAATTTTCTATGTTGTTACAATCAAAGTAGAATAAGCAATTACATGATTTTTAGTTATTATGCATCAATAAATTGTATATCCAGCTTTCCAAGAAAGGTGGGATTGAAATTGATTACAGTTCATTACAGTTACAGTCATTGCAGTTAATGCATTAAAAAAAGCTTATCAGCTTCTGCAGTAGTTCTAATTAATTCTTGATACTCATTTTATATTATATGTTATACATAAGTATGTATGTTATAACTTCTGAACTTAAAAAAAAAACCTCACTTGGGTGAGGCAGGTTTTTTTTCCTTTCTCACTCATTTTTACTCAATTTTCTTAATATGATACACATCATACTTACTCTTCTTTAAAAGGTTTTAGGTATTAGATATTTAGATTGTTTCGTGTGGGCACCAGTGATACAGCCAGGAACAGTCTGAGGAGTATCAAGAAGGACTGCAGAGCTGTGGGAGCAGCAGTAAGAGACGCTGGAGCACAGGTAGATTTTTTTTTGTCAGTCCCACCTGTCAAAAGGAAGGTGTTTGAAAGGGCCAGTCATATCTGGTGAATCAACAATTGGTTACAGGACTGGTGCCGCAGCCAGGGATTCAGCTACTTAGACTGTGGGACTCGCTTTGAGAAACCTGGTCTGTTGGGGGCTGATGGGGTCCATCTGTCAGAGAAGGGGAGGAATATCTTTGGTCATATGCTTCCCAGGCTGGTGAAGAAGGCTTTAAGGTGACCTGGGGAGGGGAAACATCAATCCATCCCACTCCTACCAGTTTGATGCCAGTGCAAGCAATAGATGCCCAGAGCCTGGGGAGGGATCACAGCAGGAGAGCACCTGAAGAGCAGCACAAAGGAATTACAGCCAGTAAGTCAGCTTCATTGGGGGCCCAACTTAAATGACTCTGTGCAAAAACACATAGCATGGGGAATAAACAAGAGGAGTTAGAGACATGCTTACGCCTGCAAGGCTATGATGTTATTGGCATCACAGAGATGTGGTGGGATGGCTGCTATGACTGGAGTGCTGGAATGGAAGGATACAGGCTTTTTAGAAAGGAAAGGCAGGGGAGATGAGGAGGGGGTGTCGCCCTTTATGTCAGTGACCAGCTGGAGTGCGTGGAGCTCTGCCTGGGGATGGATGAGGAGCCAACTAAGAGATTATGGGTCAGGATTAAAGCAAGGGCAGGGACAGGTGACATTATAGTGGGAGTCTGCTATAGGCAGAAAACTGAGTGGATGGGGCCCTCAGTTACAGACAGGAGCAGCCTCACATTCACGAGCACTGTCCTCATGGACGACTTCAACCACACTGGTATCTGTTGACCTGGTGTCCCTTATAGGGAGAGACAATACAGCAGGGCATAAGCAATCCAGGAGGTTCCTGGAATCCGTGGGTGGTAACTTCCTTCTTCAAGAAATAGAGGAGCCAATGAGGAGAGGTGCTATGCTGGACCTTGTTCTCATCAACAAGGAGGGCTGGTGGGGTATGTGAAGCTCAAGGGATGCCTTGGCTGCAGTGACAATGAAATGGTCGAGTTCAAGATCTTAGGACAGCGAGGAGGGCGCATAGCAAGCTTGCTAGCCTGGACATCAGGAGAGCAGATTTTGGCCTCTTCAGGGACCTGCTTGGTAGAATACCATAAGATAAAGCCCTGGAGGGAAGAAAGGCCCAAGAAAGCTGGTTAATATTCAAGGATCACCTCCTCCAAGCTCAGGAGAGATGCATCCCAATGAAGAGGAAGTCAAGTGAAAATGCCAGGAGGCCTGTGTGGATGGACAAGATGCTCCTGGACAAACTCAGACACAAAAAGGAAGCCTACAGAGGGTGGAAGCAAGGACAGGTCGCTTGGGAGGATTACAGAGAAATTGTCCCAGCAACCAGTGATTGGGTTAGGAAAACCAAAGCCCCTGACAGAATTAAATCTGTCCAGGGACATCAAGGGCAACAAGAAAAACTTTCATAGTTATGTTGGTGATAAAAGGAAGACTAGGGAAAATGTGGGCCCTCTCCAGAAGGAAATCAGAGACCTGGTTACTCAGGATGTGGAGAAGGTTGAGGTACTCAATGACTTTTTTGCCTCTGTCTTCACCAGCAAATGCTCTAGCCACACAATGCAAGTCACAGAAGGCAAAGGCAGGGACTGTGAGAATGAAGAAACATCCAGTCTAGAAGAAGATGAGGTTCGAGACCATCTAAGGAACCTAAAGGTGCACAAGTCCATGGGACCTGATGAGATGCATCTGCGAGTCCTGAGGGAACTGGCAGATGAAGTGGCTAAGCCACTATTCATCATATTTGAGAAGTCGTGTCAGTCTGGTGAAGTTCCCACTGACTGGAAAAGGGGAAACATAACCCCCATTTTTAAAAAGGGAAAAAAAGAAGAGCCAGGGAACAACAGGTCAGTCAGTGTCAGCTCTGTGCCTGGCAAGATCATGGAGTGGATCTTCCTGGAAACTATCCTAGGGCACATGGAAAATAAGGAGGTGACTGGTGACAGCCAGCATGGCTTCACTAAGAGCAAATCATGCCTGAAAAATTTGGTGGCCTTCTACAATGGGGTAGCAACGTCGTTGGATAAGGGAAGAGCAACTGTTGGCATCTACCTGGACTTGTGCAAAGCATTTGACGCTGTCCCATCCGACATCCTTGTCTCTAAATTGCAGACACATGGATATAATGGATGGACCACTCGGTGGATCAGGAATTGGCTGGATGGTTGCACTCAAAGAGTCAAGGTCAATGGCTCGATGTCTGATTGGAGAACAATGATGAGTGGTGTTCCTTAAGGATTGGTACTGGTACCAGGCTGTTTAACATCTTTGTTGGCGACATGGACAGTGGGATGAGTGCACCTTCGGCAAGTTTGCTGATGGCACCAAGCTGTGTGGTGTGGTTGACACTGGAGGGCCCTCCATGTGCAAACCTCATGAAGTTCAACAAGACCAAGTGCAAGGTCCTACATCTGGGTTGGGAGAGTCCTAAGAACAGATACAGGCTGGGCGATGAGTGGATTGAGAGCAGCCCTGTGGAAAAGGACTTGGGGGTGCTGGTGTTGAAAAACTGAACATGAGCCAGCAATGGGCGCTTACCAGTCACATCCTGGCTGCATCAAAGAAGTATGGCCAGTAGGTCAAGGGAGGTGATTCTACCCCTCTACTCTGCTCTGGTGAGACCCCATGTGCAGTACTACATTCAACTGTGGACCCCCCAGCGTAAGAAAGACATGGACTTGCTCGAGCGGGACTAGAGGAGGGTCATGAAGATGATCAGGGGGCTGGAGCACCTCCCTTATGAGGACAGGCTGAGAGAGTTGGGGCTCTTCAGCCTGCAGAAGAGAAGGCTCTGGGGAGACCTTCTAGCAGCCTTCCAGTACTTACAGGGTACCTACAGGAATGGTGGGAAGCGACTCTTTAGCAGGGACTGTAGTGATAGGATGAGGGGTAACGCTTTTGAACTGAAAGAGGGGAGATTTAGATTAAATATTAGGAAGAAATTCTGTACTGTGAGGGTGATGAGACACTGGAACCGGCTGACCAGAGAAGCTGTGGATGCTCCCTCCCTGGAAGTGTTCAAGGCCAGGTTGGATGGGGCTTTGAGAACCTGGTCTTGTGGAACATGTCCCTGCCCATGGCAGGGGGGTTGGAACTAGATGATCTTTAAGGTCCCTTCCAACCCAAACAATTCTATGATTCTTATGATAAATTTTATTTCTCCTTTTCTCAATTTTTCATATTCTTTCAGTTGTTGCTGCTTCTAATACAAATTCTAGTCATAAAACTGCCAGAACATGAACATTTCTCTCTCTCCTTTTTTTTTTTTTTTTTTGCCAGACTCCATTCCCTTCCATCAAATAACTACCTTCCCCACTTCATTTTCACTAGCTACCACACATAATGGAGAACAAGCCTTGCCTAGGCTAAGCAAACTCTTTGATTTGTCATAGAGGTTTTTGATACATTTGTTTTGAAGTTTCTTTGACCATTACATGGCTTGACCAAACATTTGTATCAGTGTATTTGTTAATTGATAGTAGTGAGTCTTGAATGGAGAGTAGCTGTAAATGATTCAGAGAGGAACATAGCAAAAAATAAAAGGTAACCCACTTGGAATAACTTGCCCATTAGATGTGTTACTAACCTGTCAACAGTGTATTCTACGCTGCTTGGATATGTGTTGGGAAAATGGAGTATCTCTACTTTTTCAATCTCTCTGAATTCATGGTTGCAATAACTCTTTGCTCCAGTAGGTTTCAAATTATGTATGGTTTGTGAAAAAAAAAAAAAAAAAGAAAAAAAAAAAAAAAAGAAAAAAAAAAAAGTCTTTCAGTATCACTATTAAACTCACTGAATTTACTTTCATTGTCTGTCTGCTGGCTTTGGTATTGAAAGAGCACATGGCAACACACAGTCGCATGGTTATTTTCAAGAAATGGTGTTTGCAACCCTTTGTGGCAAGAGATACACATCTTCTTTTAGGAAGTGCTTGAGGTTTTTAACTAAAACAGGTCTGAGCACAAACAAGCAAACCTCCTTCCCGTGGGGAATATAACAATTTGAAATGGAAACTAAGGAGGGAGAGAGTCAGGAATGGCTACAGGTTGCAATCTGCTGGTTTTTGTATCTGGAGACATTGTCGTTCCAGCTGAAATCTGGCTCACTCTGGCTCTTAAAAAGGCCCCAAGAATGTTTCTGTAAACATAGTTAAAGTGCAACTTGTTGCCAAAAAGAATTTGAAAAGCTTGCTGGCTTCTTAGCACATGAAGACTCCCATCACCCTAGCATGTTGCTGCAGAAGGTTATACTACTGGGTTTTTTTTTTTTTGTTTCCTGGTTTGTTTTTTTGGCTTCCTCCTCTTCTTGAATCTGGTAAACTCTTACTCATTTCCTCTCCAAATGAAACAATTCCAATGTTTTAATCTCTCCTTATATGGAAGTCTCTTCCATGCCTCCAGTGGTTTTTCTCATTTGCCGGTTCTCTCTTACCATGCTTTTTTTGGGGTCAGTCTCACAGAAACTGAACACAAAATGTTAAGTGAGGAATATTAGTATCACCATTTCCCAATGTTAATTTCAATCCCATTTATTTATGTGCATAGGTGAAATCCTGAGTAAACCTGTTAAGTGAGAAGAACACTTCTGTTATCTTCAGTGGAACATGATATGTTCTCTAAACGTTTTGCTTATCTTTTTGACATTCAGATCTACCTGGCCAGGCACTGGAGATGTTTCCATGATGAGTCATTCTTGAATTGTTTTAATCCATTTAAAAAAAAATTAGCCACAGTGCAGAGCAATAATTCATTTATTTCTTCCAGGTTATGTTATCTTGGGCATTTCGTGTGCAAATTGTCCATTTACTTAGTATTGTTAGGTTCCCTTCTTCCTTTCTTAGGCTTCTTCTAGAAAGATGAAAATGGGGATAAGAAAATGCAATGGTTATATACAATCAAATTTCTGTTCCTTGTCTCTGATGGTCCCATATCAAAGATCTGAAACCTGAAGAAAGCATTATTAGTCAGGCAGACACTAAAGCATATTCCAGAAGTAGTCGTATATTTCCAGGATTAGTTGTTTCATCACCTTCCTGGGGCTCGAGGTGAGGCCGACTGGGCTGTAGTTCCCTGTGCACTCCTTACCCTTCTTGGAGGTAGAAGTGACATTTGGTTTTCTCCAGTGTTCCGGCACTTTTCCCTGTCACCATGATCATTCAAAGATTGTTGAGAGTGGCCTCACAATGACATCAGCCAAATCTCTCGCCACTTCTGGCTGCATCCCATCAGGCCCATGGACATCCAATACTACCATGTGAAAGCCCCCCCACCTGTATATTCTGTATATGATGATATATTTTTTATGAATTCTTAGGGTAATTTTAAGAGTTATCTAAACTTTAGCAGGTAGTTCGCATTAAAGACTATTTAAAGTAGTTTCATATACACAGAGGTTCCTTAGTTCAGCATAAGATTATATTTTTCATTCCATTAAACTTATACTTTTAGCCATCAGCATTTATTTACCATATAACAAACCATTTTCTTAATCTTTTGTGAAAGAAACTTGAAGGAATTAGATAACTTTTAAAAGTGCTACTAATTCTTGAGCACATCTTTTTTTTTGAGATGTATGATTCCAACAGTGACCATGTGATCCATCACTTGTTTTTTTTCAGAAGCCTTGGGAAAGAACTGTAAAGAACTTACAAATGAAATGTAAAAGACTTGTGGTGTTTATTTTATGATATTAATTCATCACTGAAAAGGATGAAGAGGCTTTCTTTTTAGTTTGGAGCTGCTCCTTATTTGCAGTAGTCAGTTAATTTTGAACACTGCATCAATAGCTCCAGTAAACTTGCAGAGTATTTAATTCTGTTTTCCTGTGCTAAATTAATACCTCTGCAGTGTAATTTTGTGATTAACGGGGCCTGAATCAGTGAACTAAGGTATTGCTGTTTTTACCACTTGGGTAAAAAATGTGTACATTCAGAAAGGAAGAATTCTGTGATGGGATTTTAAATTAATATAAAACCTACTGTGCTGTAGAGCTTGTAGGTTTGAAACTGTGGAATCATTCTCAAATGAATAGAAGTACATTAAAATTGAACTTTAAATGTGCAGAATGTACAGATGAATCAGGCATGTTGACTTATAATAAACTCTCCTTAAAATTCTGAGCTAGCACTGGACAAATGATTGCAAATGGTTTATTATCTCCTACGGTGTACTGCTTAAGTCTCACGTCATGGGTGAGCAAAGTAAACAACAGCCCATAGTGAATCTGTATACTGGGGTTTATTTAAGAACCAAGGAGACCAGAGCTTTTACCTTACTTCAATACATCCCATGCTGTCTCATTTGCTCCCTTCCTAGCCCTACATTTGCTAGCTTCCCTCTGCCTCTCACAGTAAGGAGGTAGCTGCTGTCCAGGGAACGCTGGGCACAAAGTCACGTTCATTCCTGCTATGTCACTACTTGCAGCTACCAGCCTTGGGCATCATTAACCAAATGCATGGATGTCCCCTGGCTTCCATCTCCCTGACTTCTGGGGTCTTCCCCCACTTCCAGCATCTTAGTTCTAAGCAGGATCTTCACCTTCATCTTTCCAACCCCCCTTCTTTCTGAGATGACCGCTTCTTTTTGGGGACCTTTCTTGTCCACCTTCTTGTCTTCCTGGACCCCCAAGCCCACGATGTTTCCAAACTAAATAGTCCATGTGCAGAAACACAACATATGATCAGCCTTGTAGCTGGTGGTTCAGCTTCCTGTCTCTGCGTTGGTAGAGGATTGAGTGCGTGCTGCTTTTGCTAAGTCTGGACGTTACAAAAAATTGCAACTAGTGTGTACCAGTTGCAGTTAGCAAGTAGCAGGCTTCTGCTTGAGAGTTCAAAATTCCATTCTGAAAATTTATTTCCCCCTCCATCCTCGCCTCCTACAGCCAATTACCTGAATGCCAACTGTCACCATTCATAATTTAAGCTATTTTTCCCCTAAAACATTTGGATAGAGTGATAATAGGTAAGGAAAACAAAATGAAATTTATTGGATTAGAAGGATTTTCCTGCATATAAAATTTAGAGAGTTGAAGTACTCACATATGCATCCAGAAAGCTAATTAGATCCAAATTTTCCATATCCAAGTTTCTCTATTTCAGAGCAGAACAAATAAAGGCAGTGATTACAGAACTGATCTATGCACGTCCAGATTTTAGGAAGTTAAAATTTCTATGATGTATTAGGGTCCCCATAATCTTAGTTTAATTTTTAAATCAGATTTCAGGATGGAGATCAGAGATGACATCTTTGGCAGCGTGAACTGCCATAGCTCTGCTGACTTTGATGGAACTCTGAAAATTCAGACTGTCTTTGATTGCTAGAATAGATCATCAAAAAGAATAAAATGCTTTTCTTTCTCTTAGCCCAGTGAAATTGTATATACAGTCATTAATTAATGTGGTTTAATCAGTGCTTGAAGTTTAATAGTGAATAATGGCATGTTATATTTATTTTTTTTAAGTGGTGATTGCCAGCAGTTCTTGTGGGGAAGGACACAGTTATGAGTGCCTGTGGGAAGTCAATGGGATACGTTACTCTTAAAGGTGTTCCAAATGGAGGAGGGTAGCAGGAGGATGTCTGCTTTTCATAGCTGCAAGATATTGCTAATCATGTCATTGATGGTTTCTTCTGCTATGAGAGGTGTGGATGCTGAATGACAGCTCCCATTACGTGAAGCTCTATTGCTCATAATAGCAGGATCTCACCTCTGCTAATAGTTCAAAGCCCTTTTGGACTTGGAACTGAAAATGATCAGTAAATCATTTGCCTCTTTCTGAAAGCAGGACCATGCCTCTGTGAGCTGCAGTGGCTTCTTGTTCTCATTTCCAGCTGTGCTGAAGGATAGATCTGCTCCTGAGCCCAGAGCAAGGAGTTTTAGCCTTTAACAGCTGAGTCATTAATAACTTGATGAAATAGTTTTGTCAAAACTGTTGTAGTTTCAATGTCTGTGTTTTGGTGATACTAGGAATGCTTAACTAGATGATGGCAAGTTAGCCTGAGAGTTAACTGTAACAGTATCATATTAAGAACATAATTTTGCAAACTTTTCTGCAGAGTAGTGTTTTTCAGGATATTGTAGGCATATTTGGAACCCCTTCTTTTTTCACTCCACAATTTTACGTACAGCCAGAAAGTTGCCTTCACAGCCCCAGTGGTCTGTCAAAGCAAAAGGATAGCCTGACGTTCCAGAAGCCTTTTTGTTAATAAGAAAAGTCTTTATTTATTTTGGAAAAATATACATATCTTCATCAGCAGGGCTTTTATTTTTTCAGTCCATAACACAAGAGTATTCTGAAAGTTAAAACTCAATTGTTAGTGGCTATATGAAAGCCTTTCTAGATGTGTAATTTTAAAAAGTAACGAATTACAAGATGGTGGAAGAAGTTTAAAAGAACCACGTAATTCATATACAAATGCATCTGGAGTTTCATGCTTTGAAAATTTAAACTGTGCTAGGTTTAGCCATAGAAAGTCAACTATATCGTACAGGTGACAGAAAAAGAAATACAAATTATCCATGTTTATACAGATTAAAGATTTGTGTAACTTGCTGGTTAACGTAGTTCTTCCAGATCAAGTTCTAATGACACACTAGTTTCAGTGAATAGTGCTCTGAAACATCGTTTCATGAGTCAAGAAAACAGAATGCTGTCCAAACAGCCTGATGAGAACGCATATCTGAAGCTTAGAAAACCACTATTTTTACCTTAAAAATTAAAACCCAAAACAATTCCATGCCTTTCAACAGTGGAACCTTGCCAAAACCGTTTCAGAAGAAGAAGAAGGAATGGTGTTTTGTATTCTTCTTACTGCTGTGTTCTGCAGTACTTGCCAAATTTAAACCTTTCTTAACATAAAATGCATTTTTCCTCCTTGTCTTTTATTTTTGAATATTTATCATGTCAGTGTAAAATGATACGGCTTTTTTAATGTATCATTATGTAAAATGATATGTTGTAGTTATTCACCCAGGAGGGTTGAAATGTAGAATAAGAATAGTATTTATCACTGCTTATCTTTATCATTGGTATTTTTTTCGATAATGCTGGAGACACCATAGAACTTGCCTCAGTTACTTTTTCAACCAACAGATTGGTGTTCCTCATCCAGTAGTTTGTTAACTTCAATTTCTTTCTGACTGTCTCTATGGGTGGTGCCAAGAGTATCTTTAAGCTGTGGAGTAAGTCCTCTAGTAGTGATTTGTTGAGATGCTGGTCTGCGCTCCCTTGTATTCCAGCCCCAAAACTAAGTACAAAGTTAGGATCTGATAAGCACTGTTCCCTGAAATGGTTTCCTGCTTTGTCTTTGGTTTCTAGGGCTTCTAAGCCTAACTTTCAGGACCCTTTGGTTCAGGTGGGCCTTTAATTACTAGCTGCTGCTTGCTTATCGTCACAGAAATACAGTTCAGGTGTTCTCACAGTTCATGGTGGGTGAACAGTTTTGAAGTCAACTCATCCCTGCTGAGTTTTAACTCCAATGCATACTTAGTGTTCTGGCAGATACAGCAGATGCAGGAGGGTGAGTTCACCATGAAAACGACAGCTTAACCTGCTGCAGAGCTATTTAAATCCAGCCATAGTTCAGCACAGGCAATTTACTTTTCTGTCAAGGAAAAATATCCCAATGTTAATTCAGTAGAGAATTGAACACTTAAGCAAAAATTAAGCTTCCGTTGAAAGGCAGTTTCTTTGAAAATTTATCGTCTCTGTTTTGCAACATGTACTGTACAAGAAATTTTAAGGACATTCAAATTGAAAGACATTTAAATGAAAAGAACTAAATATGTAATATTGCATGTGTGTTTATAATAACTGGTACAACTTCTTCAAGTTCAGTACTTGTGGAGGTTTTTCTACATTTGATTTCTGTCTCCCTAAAATTACATTAAGATTATTACTGCTAAGTATTTATTTGTAACATGAACTAAACAAAAGATATGATAAAGTAATTTCTAAATTACTTTCTTTGCCTTAGGAATAGAAACACTTCTTATTACAAGAGCATGAGCCATGATAACCCCTTAATTAATTTGCAGGGAGACCAGAAGGTTCAGTTACAGCTTTAATGGAAAGGATATTAATTATTTCTTTACCATTTGTGACACGGTAGGAGGGGGTGGGAGGAGACCAGTACAACAAAAATGGAGTTGAGAGAATGACACTCAGTAGCAAAATACTTTCCGTTCACTTAACAGCTTCAGATGGACCTGAATTCAGGACAAAGGAAGAGAGCCAAATGATCAAATCCCTAAGGCAAAACTGCTTGTGGGATGTTTTAGTTTCGTATTTGCTTCTACTGAGATATTGATACTTACTTTTCACAAAAAATAATGGTTTAATATAAAGATATATTAAAATATTTTAAATCTGTTATCTAATTTATTAAGCTAAATTGAAGTCACTGCTTTTTCTAAGCTTAGTTGTGTTTTTACTGCACTGTTCTTACTATTTGAAAAACTACCCAGCCAATCCATGTAAAACTCCTCTTTAATCTTCCAATTTAGCAAACGTCATTTACTCAAAATAGAATTCAAATACATGCGTAACTTTAGGTAGGTATTCAAGGAAATAGGCATAAACTTACATACATACTTAACTTCTTTGCTAGATTGAGACACTATTTTTATTTTACACATCACTCTTGTTTTAATAGTGCTTTGATTATTACTTGTATGCTTTTAGAAACAACCTCAGGTATTTTTATAAACAAAAGTTGAATCTTTAAAATTCTCATATATGTTACAAAAATTCATGGCTATCAGGTCTGAGGGTCTTACAGTAGAGTCTTCCTTGTTTTCTACTTTGAATTTCTAAATAGAAATGCATACTCACTGAGTATCTTGTTTTGGTAAGCTTTTTGGTTTTATATTTGTCGTTTGCAAATTTGAACTAGAGAGACAATAGCAAAGAAGCGTTGCAGTTCTGTTGGAAGCTGTTAGGGCATTGTGTTCCAGTTTGGATGCTTATCCTTGAGAGAGCTTCCAGATACATAACTTTTCCATGATCGTTTTGTTAGCAAAGAAGCAGAGACGTTAATCACAATATTCTTTATAAAGGTGTAGGTAGATATGCTGCGCAAAATCCAGTATCAGAAGTCCTGAAATGAAGGGCTGAGGCTCTGAACTTAGGATGAAACTCTGAAGGAAACAAGTAGGGAGATTTGAAGGCTTAGTGATGTGTCTAGAGTGGTCTGCCTTGCTGAGGAGGTGTGTTGTAGCATGCCATATGACTGGAGTTTCCAAATTGCTGAAGACCAAGTCTTCACACGTATATTACTGTTTCCTGGACTGGGCAAGAGGAGAGGAGATGAGAGAAGGTGTGAATTACCAAGGTCCAAAATGACTCTTTGGTAGTCTCTAGGAGAACAAGTGACAGAAAATATGTGTTAGCTGCTTCCATATGAGACAACAGTGGAGAATCCAACCTCCTAACCTGTAGGCTGACCAGTACAGATGCTAGCATCTATTTTCTGTGCAGAGACATTACAGCATGGCTGTGAACTCCTTAAAGTGTTTTGCTTCCTCCTCCTTCTCCAGTCCAACTTTTCTTTCGGTTCAGTATGATTTTCATCTGTAATTTTGATCTCATTCAGCTCCTGGGCTGTCGTAGCTCAGTTGGTATCCATATGTGGTAGGACCATAGAGATGTCTGATGCCTGACTGTGCCACCTTTTCTTCCTGGTGGCTGCATGCTGCTGATAGAGTGGCCTAGAAAAATGAATCCTTCTCAAACTCCACAAACAAATTGTCTGCTGGAGAGGTGTTGTCCTAATTCCTATGATAGATATTCAATATGAAATTAAATAGGGAAGTTGATAGCCTGTATTTTGTTTGGTTTGTACAATGAAGAATAAATACTTACTTTTATGCTTTAAATAATGTCAAAATATGTTTTAAAGTTTGAGTGCTCGATATTTCCAGTGTATTTGATTCAATCAGAATTGCAGAAAAACATCTGGTATATGCGCAGAAAAGATGGTTGACTTTAAGTCCTAGACAGAGTAAAATCACAAGAATTCTGTTCAACATCTAAAATGCATTCTGATGAGTTTTGGTTTCTAGTATACCAAGGAGAGCATTGCCATTATAGAGTGAGCATTGCCTTAACAGTGGACTTGACCACTAGTCTGGAAAAAATTAGAAAAACAACATACTTGAACAAGTATCCTTCTGTATTTGGAAGCCCTTGAGGCTGAAAAAATGCATGGCCTAACATTGTTAAATAAATATGAAACTATTTTATTTCAGATTCGGGATGTTATAACACGTCAGACTGTTTTATGAAGTCCTAATTTTATGAACTAAGTAAGCTTTTTAACATGGCTTATTATGAAAACTATTAACAGAATAATTCTGGGAAAAGAAAATGAAATCCTGAATTAAACAAGCTGTTAGGTGATTTGGATTGTTTTAATAAAAATTTAAAAAAAGAAAGTCTGTTATCATTGGAGTCATTGGATCCTACTTATGAGATGGTATTCCAAATACTTCTGTTGAAAGATCCCTCGACTGGTTGAGACTAGAAACATATTTTTCTGTGGACATTTTTGGAAAAGTTTTTCCTAAGAGCAGCAATGCTGTTAGGAAACACACCTGTGCGTGTTTTCTCTGATGCTGCTTCTAAGTTGGTTAGGCATCGGAAAAAAAATTACACTAGGTAGAGACAGTAAGAACTATCAAAATAATTAACTGGTGAAAGAGCTAATCCTTTTGACTACTCTGGGGTCTCCTAGGTATGGCTTTGTAACCTGAAGTGCAAAAAAAATGGTTTATGCAATGGTCTTGTTGTTACAGCTTCTGCTACATTTGAAGACTTTCAAATCCGGCCCCATGCTCTTTTTGTTCATTCAAGTTTTGTGCACAGAAGGAGCTAAGTCCAGGGCATAGGTCTTTATTGGTACTCTGCTCTAATTAGTTAAAAACCTTTTCTTGATTGGTATGCAGATTTTTGGTCCTCTTTTCATTAATAAGGAGCAAGGAGCAAGCCAGGAGCTATGGGTATTTTGATCTTTTAGGAATTAATTTTAACTGAACCATTTGAAAAAATGTTTGGTTTTTTTCCTCTCAATTGCAAATCAGGAATGTATTTCGATTGGGAGACAAAGCATTTCTCTTAAGTGGCTACGTACCAGGTTCATTCATACTGATATCTCTGAAGAGTAAGCACACTTAAATCACCTGTTTAAATGGCAGTCTGAATGAGATCAAATGTTTGCATATGCGCTTAATGTTTAACAATATTTGACAGATAATGGTTTTCATTAGACTATCTGAGATATGTTTAATAAGAAAAAGACAAGATTTTATTAAAGTATGTTTTTAAAAGTATTCTGGTACTGGCTGCCTGTGTATACTAAATGGTTCATAAACACTGTCATTGTTTATTTTTATAGTTGATGCTAGTGCTTTTTAACTAGCCCCTGTAACTTTTGGAACTGTTACACTGGTTGCAGGCTCACATCACTTTGAAAGGATTGGTACTCGAGGAAGCATACAGCAGTCTTCCAGACTGCTGTGCAAGGTTTTTATCTTTATTGATGATTGATGTATTGATGATACATGTTTTCTTTTTAAACTCTAATGTATATTTTCAACTTGAGCCATTAGTTCACTGATACAACGTAACATGGGCTGAATCAGATATACCAAATGGTCAGCTAAAGTGGCACATTTTTTATACATTTTCCTTTACTTGTCTAAAAAAAAATAAATGTTTCTTTACTGGATGTGTTCAGTTTACCTTACGTATGTGTACATCCAGGTGTAGTGAGTCAGTCAAGTCTGTGAAAGAGTATTCTGAAAAATTTCCAACATTTGAATGAACTCTGGCGATTTCTGGTAAGTGTTTGATACACTACTATCATCCTGTATCATATTGTGTTTTATTGGAAAAAATACTCTCAGAGAAGTTATTGCTGCAAGTTTGTTAAAGCAGGTTTATTCTTTTTCCAGTGGTCATTGTAGTATGCAGTTATACGATCAATCTTTTTATCTTCAAAATTTAGTACAACAACCAATGCAAAATTTTAAGTTCATCGTCATAGGGACCAAAAGGAGTTTTGCTTTGTTCTGTAGTAAGTACCAGATAAATGAAGCGTATTAGTTACATTACTGAATTTTTTTGCAATGGTCTTGTTACAGCTTCTGCTACATTTGAAGACTTTCAAATCCGGCCCCATGCTCTTTTTGTTCATTCATATCGAGCGCCAGCCTTTTGTGACCATTGTGGAGAAATGCTGTGGGGGCTGGTGCGTCAGGGACTCAAATGTGAAGGTAAGCTGCAGTGAGATGTGATTCTTCAGTCTCAGGAAGAGACATGTCCATTCCACCTGTGCGTGTTTTCTCTGATGCTGCTTCTAAGTTGGTTAGGCATTGGAAAAAAAATCACACTAGGTAGAGACAGTAAGAACTATCAAAATAATTAACTGGTAAAAGAGCTAATCCTTTTGACTACTCTGAGGTCTCCTAGGTATGGCTTTGTAACCTGAAGTGAAAAAAAAATGGGTCTATATGTATTTTTAAGAAAAGGTTTTCTGTCTTACACTTCCCTTACGTATCTTAGCCTGTATCTCATTCTATATCGTATTGATTCAGATCATTTAACTGAAGTTACTGTCAGTCCATATGAGGTTATAATGGCTATCGTTTCTCATTTTGCCACAACTATTTGACTCCTGGAAGACTGTATCCGATGGAATACACCATTTGCAGTGAAAGACTTCCTTACCTCCCAAATGCTGATCACAGAAATTTCCTGCACTTTGAGATCATAGATTTTTGAAAAATTGGAGAAAAAACCCTGGATATGGGTGTAACTGTTCGGAGCTTATAACATTATTTCTCTAAAAATTTGTAGAATATAGAAGCTAAACGAGCAGAGTAGAGGAGAAAAGTTTAATCAAAAATAAGGGTGGTGTTTTTGATTTATTGGGAGTTTTGAAAAGAAAAAACTTTCTTTGCTTTTTCCAGTAATAAACCATAATCAGATGTTTTTAAATTTCTCTTTTCAGGATGTGGTCTAAATTACCATAAGAGATGTGCATTTAAAATCCCTAACAATTGCAGTGGCGTACGGAAAAGGCGCCTGTCAAATGTGTCCCTGACAGGACTCAGCACCGTTCGGACAGTTTCTGCAGAACCCTCGCCCAGTGTCCCGGATGAAGCCCTTCTGGTATGGGATTCCCTAGCTATAGAGGCCATGGGTGTTGCTGATAAGAAGCAAAGACATTTAGTGCTATAGGCTCTGGTTTTGCCTGTTATAGACTACAGAGGAGGGTGGTATGTAAATTACAAAGCATTGCTGCATCTTGATGTAAAAGGGAGGTCACCAGCTTAATGTCTGTGTCACTTCTGATACTCCCAGGAGTCTCCTCCCTTTGTCCAGAATTAGGTTATTTTGAAGGTCTAAATCTGCTACCCATGGTAATTGGAGTAGTTGCATCTTGGAGGATGTCTTCTCTGGAGCTAGAAGTTGATTTTCTTCTATATCAGACCTTTATATCCATTGGTTTATGATATAGGAAAGATTTGCCTCATAACAGTGTGACTCAAACACTGTGGTATCAAACTGAGTTATCTGTCACAGTCAAGGCTATAGTTAATTAGTTGGAGCCTGTATATTTAGTATATATTTAGGTGTTCAGAAGAAAGTAGGATAAATTTCCATTATTTCCTTAGATTGTTGTGGTGAATGCTTGTGTGTCTGTATATATGTGTGTAGATGTATATATAGGTGTACAGTATACACACAGGAACACATAAATATATGGTATACTTTTATATGCGTTAATGTAGTAGTTTTCCATCATGAAAACAGCTCTTTGGAGAACAAAATGCAATGACTGGAGTAAATTAGAATGATACATACTTTTTGTCTTTGGCATCTTTGTTCCTTTCAACACTCATGGTCATAATGTACTTGAATAGTTAAGAATTTACACCGTGTGTGAATGAATCCACTCCTAAGTGAAAGTTTTGAAAACCTTAAGGTTTGAAAGAGAGGAAAGGATTTATAAGTACACACAACAATTATCATGTTTTCCTCTCAATTAGAATATTAAACTTATTAAAATTGACATACTAAAAGGATACTACTGCAAATGATGTAGACCTGGTGTTATATGCAGTACCATCTACGAACTGTAATTATGTACTTATGCTACTGATTATCATTAGCCTAAAGCTACTTGGAAATTAAGGTTAACATTATGAATCTGTATTTTTAATTTAAAAGCTGCATAAATGAGTAAGGTGCTTAAGTTCTGCAAAAACTGCAACCACAAGTCTTTATAGATTATTCATAATTCTCAGTAGGTTGTTTCAGAAATGCTGACTTATTTAGGTGAAAGTAGAAAATTTTGAGGAAGGCTGGCCCTAATTCTGAATTGTTTCTGAAATTTTGGTTAAAAAAATTGTGTGAGTGAGCATCCTGGTACACTCTATAAATATTCACTGCACTGTACAGTTACAAGGTATCAAAAAATTTCAGTTTAAAAAGATTTTTCATTATATGACTGTGTTGTTTGCCTGACACATTCTTATATGAAATAGCTGTTTAGCAAAGCTACATATTCTAAGACTGTTTAAAATATTAAAATTGCCAGTGAAGAAATACAGTAAGTTTCATATATACTGCAGGCTATACTTCTCTAAGAACTTGTAACATCAGCATACCCGTGCTGATGATTCAGAACACACACGAGCATGCACAAAGAAAGTATGTTTACAGTAGGTACAAGGGTAGGCATTAGCCTAGAGAAGTGAAATAGCTTTCCAATTTCACTTTTATTTCAGGAAATCATAGTATTATTTACCAGATTTTCAGAAGTGCTCTCACATAACGGCTTCTCTTTGTCTCTTGTTTTGGGGTTTTTTTGCATTGAATGTGTTTCAATTTTTTCCTTTTTAATTTTTTTTTTTTAAGTGTGCATAAGCTTTGTCAGTTCTCCTATATGAGATCTGTCCTTTGGACTCCGTTCTTCTGCAGTACTTGTGAGATAAGTTTTATGGCAGTTTGCACTGTGGTACCAATCAAAGCATGCACTTTGGAATGTGTTTCATTTTTCTACAGTCTGTGTGAATATACTAAGAAACATCATCCTTGTTCACAAAATTGTATCATTCATTGTTAGTGTTGATGTGGCATTTGAGTCACTGGTTACAAAATACAACTTCTGTTTGGGACCACAGAATTCAATCAGATACCTGTCAATTCTTTGAATAGGACTAAAATAAATGTTATTTTTACCGCTATTTAGTATGTAAGAGTGAGAGCATTTGAGAGAGATGTTCCTGGAGGTCTTTCATAGATGGAGTTCCTAACTAAGTAACGATTTCAGAACCTTTTTGTCGATGTTGTGTGAACCAGAAGGAAGCCAGTTTTAGCTGACAATGTTAAATTTACCTTGTAAGTCTGAGTTCTGTGAGAATGCTGCTTACAAAGTGAAGAAGTTATACCCTAACTTATGAAACTGTGGCATTCAAAAGATCATTGAGACAGGATAATGTGGAATCCTGCAGAGGGCAATTCAATTATCCTTTCATAGGGAACCACCACACACAGACACAGTTTCAGTTTGGTTATAAATGTGTTCATTAGCCAATAAAGCATTTAATTTGAGTTGAAAATTGACTGGGGACTCTTTTTGAGTACAGCTTTAAAAATCTATCTCCAAAGAATAAAATCTAGGCAGTATTTTTTTTTTATTCTGAACTTAGTAGTGTAAAACTCATTGGCAGAAATGCTAAAACCAAGTAGAACTAGGAGGATGCTATGTAACCTAGATTTTTACCTGTCACAGCTCAAATGCAATTCTTTTGCATTCTATTCTATAACGTAGAATGAGAATATAAAACAAACACGTATTCATGCTTGGTTCTAAAGTACGTTATTTTCTGTCTTTTTCTCCCCCTTGTTTCTTTGATCTGTTTTTTCTTCTTTCTAACTTCCTGTCTCAGTCTCCTGTCAGCCCTGGCTATGAGGTATGTTCTGAATTTACTCTACTCCCTATCATACTATCAGGAACATCTTCTTTTATCAGTGTCAATGTGAAGAAATGCAGGAATTTAATCAGATTCGTATATTGTAATCTTCAGAACTCAAGAATATTTGTTTTTCTTTTAGAAAGAGTATAGCCAGTGCAAGACTCTAAAGTCCAGACTCCAAAGTGAAGGTCGTAATTCTTATACTAAACAGTAAAATTAGCTAACATTAAAATATTTTGATACAAATGTGGCTTTTTAATTCCTTAGGCATGATAGAGGTCATTGGTCAGACTGGAGCCCTTTTTTACTGGTAGTAACATGGGAAGAAAATTTTAACTTCACTTTCAGAGAATTGGGAATTTGCTGGAATAATGTAGAAAATAAACATTTTATTTTAAGCTGAACAAACCTGACCTTTAAGTGCTCACCCACATAAACTTCAAATACCACAACGTAGTGTAGTAGCTTTTTTTTTTTTTTCAGAATATGGTTGCATTGAAAAAGAAGCAATCAAGGATTATATATTTCTGTGGAAATAAAGATGAACAACTCAGTGCACAACTGAGTTACAGCTATCTGTAGAGATCTAAATGAAAATACAACAAAAGGTTGTCCTCTTCGGCTTTCAATATGGATTTTCTAAAGAAGTTTTTCATGTTTAAAGTTTCAAAAGTTTTTGAATCTGTGAAATGTCAGCATCTTTCCCTTGCAGCATAAATTTCAGATGCAGGCTTTGCAAATGTTTTCCATTTTAGAAATACTGCATAGTTAATCTGAGGAATATTTTGCTACACTGAAATGAAGATTATTATCACAGCCAAACACCTGTCTGTTTGAAGGAAATAACTTTACTTCTTCCTAAAGCACATACATTCTTATAGTTTTGTGTCCCAGAATTACAGCTCTACAGAATATCTATAAAACAATACAAACAAGCATGTGTAGAACAGGGTTTTCGCAATATCTACAATAATTTTATTCTAAGTATGTGCTATCTGAAAAATTATGAAAACTATCAGTCTGCATGGTGATGGATTACCTTTTTTTTCTCATTACTACTTTTAATTACTGTGAATTTAAGGTATTTAGAGGAAAAACAAAACTGTGTTTCTTTTATAAAAAGAAAATGTTAATAATCTATATTTTTACTTTAAAATACATTTATATGACACAGTAGCATTTTATTTTCATTTCTTTGTATATGTGTTTCCATTATTTTGGTAAGTTTTATTCTTCTAGAATTGATGAACATTGATATGTTAAGGTAATTTTATAGACACATTGGATGTGATTTCTCAGAAAAAGTCTAGCTGAGCTTTGCATTTAAAACAGGAATGCTGTGTCTCACGGGGCACAGGTAAGTGGAATATTACAGAGTTACTTACATATTATCTTTGCTTTTTGATGAAGAATCAGAAATTATTTTTTACTAAATAATTTAAAATTTAAGTAATTTTAGTTAAAAAGACTATTTACATATCACTGTCAGACTATGCAGCACCAGGTGTTGCCTGCATTTGTAAATTTGTTATAAGCAGAGCTGGCTTGAGGCTTTTCAGCTATATATAGAAGAGTGATTTTGCAGAACTATGACAGTAGATTCTCTGGGAGGCAATCATCTTGAGTTGTAGGTGGCCAATTTGTCTTTCCTCCCTTGTATGAGCTCTTAATACACCTGCTCTTTTCTCTTACTCCACTGAAATAAGGAGTCCTTCCTGTGACTCAAAAATTCCCACTGTACGAAGCCTTCCTTTTCCACACTCAGACAGAAGATGCATCTCGCTTTCCCAGTTCCAGTCCCTATAGAGCCTCATATGCCTTCTCAGCTCACTGGACTGGAAAAAAGGAGCCCATAAGGAAAGGGTTAAAGAAGGGCTAGGGTGTTGCAGCTGAGGAGTCCTTTTCTAATGGTTAGAATGGAGTTCATTAGACTGAAGATCCTTGGAGGCAAAATTAATATTTCCTCTTGAAGAAAGACACTCAAGTTAAATGTGAATTAATATCACTTATAGTTATGTTCTGTTCTTGTCACTGCCAGGTTATGCTTCCATGCTCCAGTGATGTACACTGCACATTCCTCTCTGTCTTAAGGGAATTTACCTTTGGTGTGCTCATTTGTTTAATAAAAAACCCGATGCTATTTCAGGGAATACTCCTGCAAATTTTTTGAGATCTGAACTCTAGATGTTATTTAAAAATAATAGAAGTGTAAAATATAGGCTGTGAACTAAACCAATCCTAAGTAATATTTACATTGATTAATGCCAGATTCACCAGGTGAATCTAGGGTCATGCAATGAACAGGACTCAGTGAATCTGGCATTGAGAGTTAAAATATTTAAATAGGAATTTAAATTAATTGCACAATCTTCTAGCTGCCATTTTTAGTTTTCTTGCTTGTGTAAAATTATTTAAAATATTAAAGGTAAAAAACAACTCAACAAAACCTATTTAAAATGTAATTCCCTTTTTTCTTAAAGCATTGCATGTCTATGACATTCAAAGTCCAACTTAACCCTGAATTAAAACACCATAGGGTACAGAAAGTAAATTGGGAATGGTTACCTTGCACGCAAGGTTGTCCCTGTACTAGCTGCCATGCACTAAATACTGTAGGACTGAAGTTCTTGTGACTAATTCAAACCACGTTAGAGCTTTTCTGACCTAATTGGCACCAATATGATTGTTTCAGAAGTTAATTGGAGGTAGATAAGATCAAAAAGACAATAAAGCCAATTATTTTAAGTTAAGATATATATTTAGGGAAGCATTAAATACTGCATCAGTTGAGTTTTCCAAATATCTAGGAAGATAGGTAGAACAGAAAATGGTAAACAGCTTGAGATGTACATGGTCTGAAATTTTATATGTGCCATTTCTACTGATGTTTTTGAATGCAACTTCCGTGTCATCCCTTGGAGAGGTTTCATGGTATTTGATTCTTCAGCTTGGAAGAGGAGAGACGTTTAGGTTGTTCTTGTCCTCAGGTAATTGCCACTTGTTCTTAAACCCCCTATTTTGTTTTTGGGAGAGACATACAATAATAATAGTTGTCAGTTTATGATCCTTCATATAAGTCACCATGGCTTAAACTGAGGACTTGCAGATGCTCTGCAACTGTGACAGTAGGAGTTCTTTAGGAGGATATGGTACGTCTAAGCAAATGTATGCTCAGTCTAAGTACTAACACAAGGGTTTCCACGTAACTGAAAATACAAGAAAGTGGCAAAGCCTGCAGCACACATTTCACTTTTCTATAGCATCTCTGAAACATCATTCATGTTAGTGCTGGGTCTTTTGAAATGGCACAAGATCCCAGAGTGCAATTTGTATTTTGAGGAATAGAGGCAATCGACCATTTATCTCCACTTACCTGGCCCAAACACGTTCAATGGTGCTTCCCCTTCTAATATGTAAGCTTGTTTTTCTGCATTGGTAACATCCTACTGCCCACAGACTTCCTCTCTTTAGACAAGCCTCGCCAATCTGGTTTGTCTATACCTCCTCTGTCCAGTGCCAAAACTTTTTCCAAACCAGTGGCTGTGGTTATGCCGAAAGACCTGCTGGTTATCCCTGATTTGGTAAGGATGGTATTGAGTCAGTCAGATGGGACGCATTTACCCTGAAGAGCTCTGTCTTAAATTATAACTTGGCTGTGACACCTTTGTATCTTTGTATGTACCTTTTTTTTTTTCTTTCTTATTAGGTCAATGCAGTAGGTGCAACTGAGCTGCTGAGTCTGGCTTATGATCTAGGCGTTCTAGTAGTGCAAGAGACTTAGATGAAAATGATTTATTACTTAAAATTATTATACTTAAAATTACAAAGCACATAGTAGAAGATCAAACTAAACCAAATATTTTTGAAGGAACTTGGTGCCTGTAAGATGCAGGTAAAAAAGTTTGTGCTATATGAGCCCTACTATGCCTGCTGGCACTAGCAAATTCTCTGCCAACAAAGGGCTTTTGTTTTGAGTAGTGCCTGACACTGAGAAGTCAGCGTAGTCACACAATTATTGCTGAAACCCAGTAATCTTCTCTTGTTACTTTATGAAATAAGGCAGGTTACAGACAGAGCATTCAGACCACTGTTGGCTGGTACTGATGACTGAGTGAAGGAACAGGGTACATAACAATTTCCATCTGTGGATAGTCTAATATTAATAGCTTGTACTGAAGTCAGTTCTTTGATGTGTTTACACATGTGACACTGAAGTGTTTTTCAGACCACACCTATCTAACTATGCTGCTTGTAGGATTAAATCATACACTTGATTTAAAGAGAAGAGTGCAAGAAGCCTCAAAAGACAACACAGTTGATTGCAGCCTAAGTGTGGTATTCCAGTATATGTAACTGAAGATTTGTTTCCTTGAATTCACTTAATTACAGTCACATAGTTTAATTTGTAAAAGAAAGTCAACATTTTCATTGCATTAAAAACATAGTGGTTCCTGTGGTTACATTGGTATCTAACACCTCGTTTTGACAGTAGCTTCCTGTGAAGAAATTGTATATGAACACATTAAGGCTTTATCTTCTGCCTTCAATGTAAGAAGGGAATGCATGTTTCAGCAAGTATGCTTCAATACTGAAAATGAAAATTCACATGGACAGTTACTGCTGTTTGTTTTTTTAAATATACATCACTTTTCTGTTGTCCATGTAAATAAACACACACACAGAGAGCTCCTGATAGTTTGTCTCTTTTGTTAAGGCAAACATTCAAAATTGTAAGAATAGCTGCATTGTTTTCAATTGAATACCTCAGTGTAAAGTATAGAAATAGTGTCACAATACTTTTTAGATATTGAGCCTGCAAAAGGTTAGCACTTCTTTGTGAGCAGTTTTGAAAAATTACATATTTAGGAGAGTATAGGATGTGTAGCCTTCTTTTCTGAGTGAAGGTTACTGACTTGAATGTGTTTCTGCAAGTAAGATTTACAGGAAGATGTTCAAATATGAAAATTGAAGTATTTCTTTTCTGACTCTTTTAGAACATGAAGCTCTTCAGTAAAGTGTCGTCAGACTCCCCGGAACATTTTTAGTGGGACTGTTGAAACCTTTTAAAAGAAGTGAGGCAAACAGCAGTCTGTTTTATGTTTTAGCCTAGCCTGTGCAGCTGGGCTGCAGGGCTGGTCCTTGTCTTTGTTCCCAGGAGGCCAACAGTGCATCCAGGCAGTCAGCTTTTATTGCTTCCCATTAGTCCCTTCAGCATCTCCCTAAAGTTTCTTTTGGTTTTCTGTGCCTGGGAGGGATAGATGTGGTGCTAGAAGACAGTCAAACTCACCCAGGTAATAAGAACAGCTGAATCTGTTGGCAGGGAGTCAGTATTTGTTTTGGTTTCTTAATTGTGTTTTGCAATGGATTTGGACAAGGTAAAAAAGATCTGCTGCTGAGGTATTTTTACCTTTGGGGTAGCAGTTACATGGAGGACTGTCTCCTTCCTGTAATGTACAATGACTTTGTGCTTCTGGCTAGACAATTTTGTAGGCAAATTGTTGTGTCCTTGAATAGCTTTTAACAAAGCTCACTAGATATACCATGAGTAGCTCAGTATATTGCAAAAATTTGAAGAAATTGAACAAGAAGGAGGGGCAAGGTATCAGCTAATAAGAGTCATGCAGAATGCCCCATGTTGGGGAAAAGCTTGGAACCTCTCCCTTCTTGGAATTAAAAAAAACCACCCTTTTTTTCAAAATAAAAGAGTAAACAAACACTGGATTCTATTAGATTTCCTCATAGTTTAAGGCATAATTTAATTAATTTGAAGTCTCTGAATGTGATCGGTGTCACTGGCTTGGTTGGACATCTGTACAGTTAAATATCTGCACGTTTCTTTGTGTTTGTTGTCACTTGGAAAATCATATTCTGAGCTGTTAAAGTATAGATTACCTTGCTGGGATGGTTGTTCTAAAGGACTGTTTAGTGTTTGGAGTCACGCAGGCTGTTAGTTTCCATGGTGTAATCCAGTTAAGCAATCATTTCCTGGGAAGTTTCCAGATTTGCTGAGTCAGTCGTCTGGCAGACTACCAGGAAAAACTAATTTATCTTTCTAACAAATCAGGCACACCGGCTGAAGAAAAAGGTGCTTTGTGGAAGAGATTCCTGCTTTTGCAGTGAAAATAGGATAGTTCATGCTTTCCTTTTCTTTCAGGGGCTTTAAATTGTGACATCTGTCTGATGCTGGGAGTGCTAGAAGTTAAAGTTGAGGGATATTGAGAGAAGTTTTGGAAGATATTGGGAGGAGAAGCTCATCATTCACAAGAGGGAGGACGTACTTCTTCCTCCTAATCAGTCAGTCGTCAGAGGGATGTGCAGTGATGTTCTGACTGCTGCTGCCATGAGGTCTCTGTCACCAGGTTCCCTTCCCTTGCTACCTCTGAGCCAGGGCCAACGGACGCATTGCCTCTGTCTGGAAGAGGGAGGGAGTTAGAGTCTGTCATATCAGGCCTGGGCATGCAGGAGAAGAGAGACCAGATCCATGACTGCTGATGTCTTTTCTAGCATGGGAGAAGGTGAAACTCAGCTTTACCTCTTACTTGACCTGAAGATACTGTAAATTAAGAATTGCTGGTGTGTTACATGATGTGCTGCGCTGCTATTGTGTAGCAGCCCAGTGCTTGCGGAATGGCAAAGAAGAACTGAAATACTTTTTCTGTAAATTGGACTGTAAATAGAAACAGCTGACAGATACTGCCTACAAAGAATGTGTTAGATTAGGCCTACCTGTTTAGTTTCACTCATTTTGAAACGAAGGTGGTGAAACTGTTGTATTCATTTGTTATTGAGCTTCTTATGCACTCCTAGTATATTATTTTTAACAGAAACATAAGATATTAAAATTATGTTAAAAAATTAAAATAGAGACCAGTCTTGAAGACTGACATCCTGCAGTAAGACTTCCAATGTTTTATCTTTTGTTTACTATCCATTACCGCTTGAACTGCAGAGAACACTTCTAAATTTCTAGCAAAAATGTAGTTAATCACCTGTTACTCTGATATTACTTGGCAGACGTGAAAAGTGAGACTTGAAGTAAATCCTTAAAAAATTATGACTGTGCATTGACCAATATAAATTTTGAGAAACAAGTTTAGTGAACAACAGGACAAAAGCTTTATCAATGGTAACTCGGTATTTGATCAAAGCTTATGGTATGATGAGTGACTGTGGCAGAGTTATCTTTCAGAAAGGATTGACTCAATGTAGAACATCAAAAATTCACTTTTTGTCCAACCTGAAGTTTTCTGAGAACCGTCCAGAAGCATATACTAGCACACTAAAACTGAAAATCTTGCTATCAAACTGAAGAACTAAAAATTATAGCAAATAATTTCTATCACACTCATGCTCTACCACACCTGAGACTTGATCAGACATCACCTAGGCAGCACATCTCAATGGTCAGAGCCAAAGCAGTAGGGAAGCCTGTCTCTCTGTGTTAATTATATAAGTGCCTAAGATTAGTCTCAGTACATTTCAGCGGCACTACTGAATTTCTAAAACATGCAAGGCATTAGGTGAGAAAAAATGGGCCAAACCAGCTGTCTAAAATCCTTTGAGCATGAGGTTAACTAGATGTAAGTAATTTGGACTCTTAAAAAGCTTTTAGCAGTATTGAGTTGCCAAAAGAAATTTTGATTTGGCAGTAATTTGGAAAATGAAGGCGAAGAGTGGCAATACAAAGAAGATTTAGTTTAGCTGATAATAGATAGGGTTCTAAGAGAGATCATAATGTTAGGAGATACTTGAATCACTCGTACTTCAGATAAGAGTAAGATTGTCAAGAAATATGTCTAGTAGTAAGACCAATATACTGAAGTATTAGTTTATTGCAGTGACATAATGAAAGCAAGCCATAGAATTTCCCCTTTAGAAATTCTTACTCCTTTTCAGTTAATTTTAGGAGACTAGTGTCAGTACATATGAAAAGTCCATCGAATGTCCATATGCAAGACAAAGACAGCAAAATGGCGTGACTAATGCCTTGCAGGTGGTGGTTAGAGTTAAGGCAAACCATTAAAGAGTTACTTTATTCAAAAACTAAAATACTTAATTTAAAATGTAGTATGTCACATATATAACTGCTCTTGTAAGAACCGAAGAGCAAATTCAGAGCTCGGTATCTGACCATAGCATAGGGTTGAGGATGTAAATTGTAAGGCACTGCAGAAGCATCAGGCTGGGCCAAAACTGTCCCTGTTCTACATACAAGACTGAGAGGACTGTGCAAGTATTTCTGGCTCCTCCTGTGAGCTTTGTCCTGTCCACAAGTACTGAGGGCTGTTATTTGCAGGTAGTTTGCGTAAGCTGAGCAATGCAGTTTTGTGCTGTATATGTGGGCCTATTCTTTCCTTCCTGCTGGGCTTCTGACCTCCCTTCCAAAGTCCTGTTCATGTTGACTTCATAAGACTTAATGCAATCTGCCTTGGAAATATTAGGCAACAATATTGCTAACTGACAAATACTAAATAAATTTAGTCATAAACTGAGACTAGTTTGGCTTATATATATATATATATATATATACACATATATATATATATATGCGTAAGTGCTTTACAGAGCATGAAGATCTAAAACTCAGGAAGTAAACCCATAATGTCAAAGTATGTACTCATAGTTTTTCCACTATTATTTATGAGAATGAAACAAGTATAAGAAAGCTTCTCTTTTTTTCTATCTAAGTTGTTTATGGTGACCATATGTACCTGGGTCATGCAACGTGTTTAGCATATTTTTCCTTGATTTGACAAGACTGCATTTGTAGAGTGGATAAGTGTGTGATGTTGGCATTGTTGTCAGTTACCAGGGTAGCAATAATGTTCAGCAAATCTATTGCATATGCTTCTTTGAAAAGACAAATAGTTCTATAGTATAACCAAAAGTATTGATCTTCACAGTAAAAAACCTATCTGAACTTTGGAAGGAAGAGATTTTTTAATTTTTTTTTTTTTTTTTTCCCCATGGCAAATATTCTATGAAGGTAAAGCCTGGACCTCCTTAGGTTCTTCTGCCATCAGAATGACTTTCAAATACCTCTGTACTCCAGGTTGTCAGACAGAAGCATACAGAAATGTATTTGTATAGTTTGGTGACCAGGGAATAATAATCAATTGGCCTTCGCAGGTGAAGAATTTCCTAGAACATTATTAGTTCAATGCAAAACTGTTTTTCAAGTTAGGCCAATGTGAAGTTTTGGCTACTACAACTTTTTGAGCAGTGCAGGCTCACTGGGAATGACTAATTTTCTAGACTTCAGTTATCACATTATTCGCAGGTGAAGGCAAGAAAATGCTGAGTTTTAAATGACCAAGCTGCATCTGGCCAGTTTTTTTTTTCTCCTTTCTGTGTTAACTGTGGGTGTAGTTTGGTTGTTTATCAAGGGCAGTTCTTAGGAGAAGGCAGTTTTCTGGGTTAGTTTTTTCCTAGGGTAATTACCACATTTACATCTAAATGAATTTAGTAGAGAAAATAAAGTATCTAATTTCTTTCAGGGATTGTTTGGATTCCATACCTTAGACTGGGTGTCTTACTTCATGCGCATTTTATATATACATTTAAATACCTATTGTGATTTATTGTGCATCTAAAGTGGTAAGGTTAGTGATAGAAAAATTATAAATAAAGGCAATGGAAAATACTCTTTCTGTCAAAACTTGCATGCACATACAATAAGGTAATTTTCTTAATGTTTATGGAAAAAAATACAGCCTTTCAAAGTTACCTTTGATACAAATCAAAGAATAAGAGAAGTAAAAATGGCTTATGTTTTTATCAGAATGCAAAATACTTTTCTGAGAAATATTTAATGAATATTTTCATTTTTATTTTTAAAAAACAATTTTTTAAAAAAATACAAACCCATTTCATCCACAATGTGAAGCGTATGATACTAGTGTTGGCAAAGATATTGTTTGATACCAATCCAGTTTTTCAAAAGCAGTCAGAGAGGGGTATGTTGCGTATTCTCTTAATTTGTAAAAGCACTTACATTACTTTTTATGATATGTGACTTAACTGTTCTTGAGGTGACTATGTATGAATATGATACTCTTATAAATCATTATTATTTCAAATGTTCTTTTTATGTATTTCACAGCAAAAGACACCGTCAGAATCATTCACTGGGCGAGAGAAGAGATCAAATTCACAGTCCTACATTGGACGACCTATTCAGCTAGACAAGATCTTACTGTCCAAGGTTAAAGTGCCTCACACTTTTGTCATCCATTCTTACACACGGCCAACAGTTTGCCAGTATTGTAAGAAGCTTCTCAAAGGGCTTTTTAGACAGGGTTTGCAGTGCAAAGGTAAGTAAACGCCCTTTAGGAACATAATAGCTAAGCATAATAAAATCAGTAAATTAACATTTGAGTAGTTGTTTTGTAGCCTTACTCATGATTTCTTCACTAAACTGTCTAGGTGTAGGCACATGTACAATTACATTGGATTAAGCTGGCATCAAAATTACAGTAATGGCTGTTCTGCAGGAGTGACTGCATGGCTGTTCATTCTTACCCTGCGGTATATCTGCAGTCGCTCACATCTTTTTTGATTCAGGTGTAAATTATCTTGTATTTGGCACTGGGTGAGCATGTGTTTACAGGCAGTTATAGCAGATTAATTAACACAAAGGACTGTATTCTTTTCTTCATTGTTTTCAATCTAGTCTTATGCTTGCATTGAAGCATGTGCTGAGTCCCAGCAATTCAGGGTTTTGGGGGACTTGTAGTGGAAATAAAATAAGATGAGCTTATATGAGAACTTAAAACTACATTTTTTTCAATGTGACTAGTGTGCTCAGGTCTCATGGTGTTGTACCTTAGCAGGTGCCAAAGTGAATCAAGCCCCTTGGATTGTAGCCTAGTTCACTGGCACACCTTAGCCAGCTAGAGTGCCTATAAATAAAAAGTGTTGTGCATGGTGTGGTATTAGGTAAAGTTGGCTAACGGATCCTTAAAATCACCTTCCTTCTATTAAAATAAATAGTAACTATCATTGAATTAATCAGTATACTTTGTGTTGCTTCTTTGAACTAACACCCTGCAAACATTCAAAGTTGCATTCATTTAACTTAAGATGTGATTCTGATGTGATTTAACTAAAGCAAAATCTCTATGAAGGCATCACTGGTTTCAGTTCATTTTGAATCCCAGTGACATAAGCAAATATTAACATGATTTTTTTTAAAAAAAATATTTACCTGCAGTTGGGCACTGCTATACCTCAGTTGGTTTTTGGATCAATCTGAAGTTAAATAATTACAACGATATAGACATCCTTAGTATATTTCTTCCTTCCTGACTCTTTGCTTTTCCAGGTATGTTAATATGTTACAGCTATTAGTTTAAGTATAGTGTGTTCATAAGCCAAAAGAAAACAGTTAAGATGACAACTAATGAAGTGCTATTTACATATATGAAAAAAAGGAGAGGTAAGGTGAATTAAAAATAGCTGGAAAATAAGGAAGGTATTGAAGGACCTCTCCACCAAAAGTTGTCTAGAAGTTGCTTTACCATGCAAAGAACAAATATTTGCTTGCTTAGAATTGTTTGGCTCTGCTGTTTCAATTTTCAGTCTTCAGGATTTGATTTATAGTCTCAGTCCTTTAAGTTGCAGTGGATACATTGCAGCTCAATCTGCTTCTTTCACTGGGAAAGCAGCTCTGGCTTTGCAGCCAAGCACTTGGGTCTCCCCATCGCTCCCCTGGAAGAGGTGCAGCCTAGTGCCTCCACCCAGCAGCTTCCCTCTGTATTGCTTTCCTTCCCCCTCAGGGAAGCACGTCTCGCGTCTTCATCCCGTCCCTTCCACTGGCCGGTGGCATGCAGCAAGGCTGAGGAACACTCTCTGGGCACGTTAGCTTTGTATGAGCGAAATGGTAGGGCTTGACATTTATAGGCTGGATAGCAGGAAGAACAGAACTGTGTCGCAGAAAAAGATAAATAATTTTATTGTATCCCTTTTTTTCTTAAAAGACTGTAGGTTCAACTGTCACAAACGCTGTGCTCCTAAAGTGCCAAATAACTGTCTGGGGGAAGTTGCCATTAATGGAGGTAAGTTGCCTTCACAGTTGTTTCTGTCATTGTTTAAACGATCAGTTAAGTAAAAGAGAAATGTAATACTGTGACATGTATGAAGACACGTATTTCCGCTGCTTGGGAGTGGCCTTTCCTCTGCAATATATCTGTTGAACATCGAAGATGGAGTGTGGCAGGAGCCCTACAAGTGGCTCATACACCATCAGGTCAGAGCATATGTCTTCCAAATAGGTGACACTGACAGACAGGCTCAGCTGTGCCACAGAGGTGGTGTCCACAGCAAAATGGCCAGGTGATTATTCTGTTGAATGCAGAATGCCAGAGTAAAACAAAAAGCCACACATGTGAGAATTTGGCATTCACCTGTCAGATGCAAGCACAAAATTGCTTTTTAATCAGGAAGGGGGGGGGGTGTGTCATGGCAGGGCAGGGGAAGTATTTGTTTTAGGCTAATCTTCCTGAGAAGGAAAAGCATACCTGGAAGAACTAGGAAGGCCCTCCAGAAAAAAAATTCTACTGCTTATTGTTGGCATAAAACTAATCGTATCAGTTGCCAGAAATAAAAGCTTGAATATCTGCAGGTTTTCCCATATGTATGCTGTCGATTTTGTGTCAAGTATAGGAATGTATGGGTAGGCTTGACAGACGGTACAGGAGAAAAAAACGGTGTTGTAGATGAGTTGTTGATTGCCTTGAAAATCTCGCTTTTCCGTGTGATAAGGGAATGAGAAGTGTGGTGAAGTGTTCAGTTTCTAATGTATATTACCATGTTAAGTTGTCAGCCTAAACTGCTTCTGAGGTTAATAAAGGATTACCTTATTAGGCCTCCTCTTTCAAACTTCAAATCGGTGATCTACTTTATTGAAGAGAGATCAAAATTTCCAAAATTAAGAATGTTAACTAATATTTTTCATAGTATTTCTCATAGTAGTGCGACTATATTACTACAAAGTTTTTCTGTTTAATGGCAATTAGCGTGCACAAAAATATTTCAGATGCTGAGTATCGAGCTTGGAACATAAGGTGCATGATTTTCTGGAAGGTTGATGTTGCACTCCTACTGTACTGTTGGATGCACCTCAAACTGGACTCTTGGAGTCACTATTATTATTATCTTATTACTTAGGAATTAACCATCCCATAACGTAACTGTTTCTTCAGTAGTGCAAGTATCAATGCTTATGGAAGTTCATGGCTTGATTTTTCAAATCCAAACACCATGATATGTTAATTCTATTGATAACACTGTAGAGTTTTTCCCTGAGATTTGCGGTCAGAGAAAGGAACTAAATCTGATTATAAAGAATAAAATTTTTCCAGCATAGTTGTGGTTTTAGAGAGGAGTGCAAAACAGGATTGATCAAAAGTGCTAAGAAGACAGGAACGCAAGCCTTGTTTCTGGACAGCTGCAGTAAGTGAAAAAAAAAATTCTGTTTGTTTCTTAATTGCTCCTTGAAGTTCCCTCTTTCCATCTAAGGCAGCTTTATTTCATCCCTCTGACACCCTTTGTGTCCCCTCCCTGCCTTTGCCCCACAAACCATACACTACTTTTGTTGACTTGCCTCCTACATGCCAGGCTGATGGGAAGTGATGGTTTGTCTGAGGAAAAGCTGAGTGAGAAAAGCTTGTGCAAAGCCACTTGGGGTGAGAACACATACTCCCAAGTGTACTCCTTGAAGCTCTTGATCTTAAAGTTTATAGAATTTGGCTTTTCCCCACTAAATAATATCCATAGTATGGTATTCATAGCGTCAGAGTAGAACTCTTAATTGTGTGTCCTAGATGAATGATATAGGGTCCTGAGGATTATCAAAGGCAATTTCATCCTGGTATCTCATTTCTATTTTTACAGTAATTTGGTTCACATTATTTTCAAACTTAATAAATGAAATACAGTATCTGTCACTCAGTCCATCTGCTGTGTGATACATCTTCCCCAAAATAGTAAATGAAGGAAGAGCTGAAGAATAAAATTCCAAGTATGGTCTCATTAATAAACACAATATATACTAAATGCAGGAGGTTATTTTTGACTGATTGTGGGTTTATTAAAAAAGCGTTGAAGGAGTAGCAGAGCGCCTTGCGCTGTAAAGTGTCATTCATGACTGGATGACTGTTTCTACTAGAGATTAAGTATAATGTATCTCTTAATCACACATCAGTAACTTATATGTACATGGAAACAAACCTTTCAGCTGTGCACTTCCAATTTGAGTGAAATGCCATCAATTCAAAACGTTTTACTGTCAGCCAGTTCAGTGTGCTTTTTCTTTCGGGGCATCGCCTACATTGACTGTCAAGAATCTTCCTCCACACAATTAGGCAAAGATTTCTTGGTGAGAATATTTGGTGTCTTCCATGTGATTTTAACCTTACTTCAAATTTCTGAAACACTGCAAGCATCCCATAAAAACTAATGCTGTCTTTACTATCTGAGAGGACTGATGAATTTGGGGGTTTTTTTGTTTGTTTAGGGTTGTTTGTTTGTTTTTGCAATGTAAGTCCTTAGGTAAATCAGTTTAAATTTTTCTCTTCCTATCTGCTTTCCAGATAAATCCATTCACAAGCAGCAATACAATAAAAAGTTATTTCTTACTTTGATCTTGCTTAGGCATATCTAATCTTGAAAGTGGAAAGTGTAGCATAATTTAAATACAAGGTGGAAGAGACTATCAGTACTATGCTGTAGTCAAATAAGTTAAATCCTAAGTCTTCATGTTTTTTCTATGCTATCTTACATTGGACTTTTTGATTTTTATTTAATATTTCTTTTCTAAAGGCAAGGAGCATCATTTTGATAGTATGGCTTACTGTGCCATATTGGGCAGCCTTCACAGAGAATGCTGGTGCAAAAGAAATACCTTTTTTACCCCAAAAAAATACAGTTCACATTATAAGTAATTGTCTTGAGAATTATTTCAATAGTTCATCGTCATGTCATCGTCATATTACAAAATTCCTAGTTTTGAAATTTCTCCTCTTCTAGCATCAGTTTGCAGCTGTAGCCTGCCAACAGCCATCAAGCCAGTACGTGACATCCAAGCTGTATAGAAAATCTGCCAGAAGATCTCAGTAATAAAACTCATGAGTACAGACTGTTTGATAGAAGTCCATGGTTAAGAAGTTCTCATGGATAAGAAATTCTGCTTCAACGCTGGCATTTTTTTAATAGAAAGTTGTATTTCTGAAAGTATTTTGGTTTGGTGCATTTCTAGTTTTCTCTAGTGATTTTCTAAATGACTGTTTAAAAACTACACTTCACCAGTATACATGGAGTACTGAGTAGAGATAGATCCAGGCAATAGAGTTCCAAAGAGAAGCTGAGTTTTTCTGAAGTGTTTCAGGATGTTTTGGTTGGACTATGGTATGTTTTCAGATAACAACTTCAGAAACTATATTCCAGATCTTCTTAGTCCTGGAGCTGAGTCTGATGTGGTCATGGAAGAAGGGAGTGATGACAATGACAGTGAAAGAAACAGTGGCTTTATAGATGACATGGAAGAATCTATAGCTCATGATTCTGAGATGTCAATGGCAGGATGTCATAGTGACAATGGGGAAATGCAGGATGCTGATCCGGATCACGATGAGTCTAACAGGATGATCAGGTGAGCTGGGGAGTGAGCATACCTTCCATCTTCTTTTGTATTTATTTGTAAGTATCATGTCTAGGGCTCAAGGGGGAGTCTACATGGACACTATTCTCACTCAATGAGAATGGGGAGAGCTAGTGATATGTGGTGGTTCTGAAATTGCAATGAGATTGCTGCACTGAATATATGCATGAGGAATTTAAAGGAAGCTTAAAAACTATTGTCAAGTTGAAGTAGCAACTGAAAACTGATGCACAAGTAATTGTTACAGATCTGTTCTCTTAGAAAAATTATGTTGTGAAAATATTTGTGCATAAGCAATAGAGAACTATTTTTTTTTTTTTACTTATTTATTTTCCCAGACATTTAAATGACGAGTGCAATGCCTGGTCATTTGAATGAACAAAAATAAAAATGGAAAAAAATGTATAAGTGGCTATGGTATAATAGGCTCTAGATGAATTGTTTGCATTTTTAGAAAGAAGAAAAGTTTGACAAACTTAAAATAGTAGTTTGAAGCAAGTTTCAAAATAGATTAGTGGTTTGAAATGACTAATCAGGAAGGAAAATAGGAATTGAGTTGTGCAACTTACCTCGGAAATGTTTGAAGAGAAGAAAACATTATTCACTTATTGGAACTGTACAGAATAGTAGGGAAAAAAAGTAGGGATTATTCGTTGTCAGGGAACCTGAAAGGAATTAAGATCCTTTCAGCTGTAATTTCCTTGATGCAAGGGATCTGCACCTTGAAGAATTATAGAGTAATTTTCTTTCACAGGTCCCAGTTTGATGTGCAGTTTCCTCTTTTATTTTGCTTACCAGGAGCCTGTTTCAGTAACACGTTCCCCTTAGCTCTCTGTTACTAACACATGCCTGTTGCACTAATAGAAAGCAATCCATTTCAAGAGTATGCAGTTTTACCTCCCGCAGCAGTGAGCTGTTTTTCCTGTCATTCATCTGCAGAGACACTATGTATAGTCACATATCATTGGAATATAAGCCTGTGCTTACATTACAAAATCAGCGTCATATAAAGTTTTGAATGTCAAAGTTGTATTAAATGGACAGCATTGCAGGATTTCAAAATATAAATACCCAGTTGTAACTAATAAAAACATTGATAACCAAGATGCACGTTTTACTTAGTTGAGGGGCATCCCTGTATTTCCATTAATACCTTCCCCCGGTTATTTCTAAGGGTAGTCTCCGTATCCATGGATTATTTTAAGTGGTATATAAAAGGCAAAGTAAACCTCTTGTCAGTACACACAAGAATAGTTAAATAGGAACTGCAGCTCGTTTGATCATTTTCAGGCAAAGAGATGTTAACTGTATGTTACAGCACACTTTTTGCATTTTGATTGGAAACTGCCAATTCATAAAATGTTTCTTGTTTCAAGGAGGCGTTACAGTGAAGCAGGGCCATCTGCAGACATCCCAGTCACAACAACTGTGGAAACTTAAGATATTATTCTTTTCCTAGGCAGTTTCTGCCTTTTTTTGTTGGAGTTGTTGGACCAGTAGCTTTGGCAGCAGGGCAGAACACATGAGCTCTCAGCGCTGTGTTTTCACGTACAATGCAGCATCTCCGTTTAAAGTTCTGCCATAAATAACTAAGCATTTAGGTTTAGGATGGTAACACATTCTGAGTCCATATTCCATTACGCAGATTCTGCTTTAGAAATTGTTAACTCTTAACAGCAAGGAAAGTGGAAAGATGGACTTTGTTACTTCTTACACCTCTCCAACTAGATATTCCAGATTTTATCTGATGGTGCTATCAGGTACACTGTCAAGTTCCCATGCCTTCCCGACTTACTGTGTGTCAGCTGAGTCATGGAAAGTTTCAGCATGTGTACCCCAGAGTGCAGGGCAATGGGACTTCACTTTAGGTCTTTCAGGATAAAATGTGTTGGCTTAAACCTCTTTCTCAGAGAGGCTCCAGCGGAGCCTCAGCTGTGCCCTGCGCAGGTGGGCAGCTGACACATTTTCCGCTCTGTAAACCATCATCACTCCATTGTGTGTTTGAACCCAAGAAAGATCACAGGACAGTAATCTGATAGACGATGTTTACTTAGGTTATGAGAGAGTCAAGATTAAGTACTGGTCTGAATCATGCATAGCACAGGCTTGAGCTATGGCTCCCACACCCTAGCTGAGGCCCTAGTTATTTGCCCATCATCTTAGCTCATTGTTAGGAATATTTTGGGGAAAGGTGTGTGTGTGTGTGTGTGTGTGTGTGTGTGTGTGTGTGTGTGTAAGCCTTCAGAAGGTCTCTGATATTCTACTGTAGCATTACATTTTTTTTTCTTCTTAATCTCAAGATACTTGGAAGAACAAAACAAAATAGTGTCCAGTCCAGGTCTGATAGTGATGATAAATATAAATGTGGATATTGGATGGATGGATAGATAGATAGATAGATAGATATAGATATAGATATAGATATATATTCTGATTTAAAAGAATATTTTTCTTTTTGTCCAAAGTTACCTTGTTTTTAAAAGTTACCTTGCTTTATTGGTTTATTCTTAAGCCCTTCAACCAGCAACAATATTCCATTAATGAGAGTGGTACAATCTGTGAAGCACACAAAAAGGAGAAGTAGCACAGTAATGAAGGAGGGTTGGATGGTTCACTATACAAGCAAGGACACACTGGTAAGAAATGTTGAGGAAGACCTGTCTTACTGTACATACTATATGATAGTACAGAATCAAATCATAACAATACTTTGATGATCTACAATTGCTCATGCAAGGCATTTTTTTGCAGTATTTGTGATTCCTAAAGTCCTGACTCTTGTCATAACAGAGGACTGGCCCTGCTTGTAAGAAATGGGAGACAGTTAAAACACACAAAATATCTGAATATGTCAGTTGCATTATCATAGGCAGCCAAATGTGAAGACATTCTGAAGGAAGTAAAAAATAATGTTAACACCTTAGGGATTCTGGAAGGTAGCTTTACCTTCCGCCTGCAGTCTCGTAGATGTCTTCCTGCTAGATGAATTGAGACTTTTGTAAAATAGATAGAGCGCAGAAAAAAATTCTTTTCATTCCAACCTGCTAAAACAGGAATAAAGACTTCGGTATGTGGCCTTCTAAAGTGAGCTGGAGTGCTATAATTGATACAAAAAGAAAGTTTAATTATTTTAGCAGCATACCTGTAGCAAATTGTGTTGAATGTAATGTGGACATCGAAGTAACATTTTAAATTTTTAAAACATGGACAATTTGAACAGAGCTAGGTTATTACTGAAACAACAGAGGGTGGCCCTATAAATCCTAAACTCAGATATAAAGTCCTGATAAAAATCTTAGAATAGGAAATGAGTCTTTTATCATTCGCAATTCATCTCTCTGAACTTAAGTGAAACATTTTGGAAGTGATGCTTTTGAGAAATGAACATTCATTAATTTACTTGGAAAATGCTAGAAAGATTTTGCCCTTGTTTTTCATTGCAGAGGAAACGACATTACTGGAGACTGGACAGCAAATGCATTACACTCTTTCAAAATGATACTGGAAGCAAATATTACAAAGTAAGAAATATTTTTCAGTCTCTTTTAGTACCAGCAGGATATAATGACTAAATTGCTGAATTAATAGATACTTACTAAAAGTATATTAGTAGTATAACTTTTATCTGTCTGTGTTTTCATTATTTTAAGCTGCATGTGTGTGTTTTGCCTTTCACAAACAAGTCTCGAATCAGAAAGCTGTCAGCTAACAAGGACCTCTAAAATACATGTGGTGGAAATGGAAGGTTTTTGTACAGGGGCAATTCAGTACCAGCCACAAATTCTGCCAAGAAACTCACCTGATATTGTCATACATAATACACATTCTTTCCAAATAATTAGGTATAATATGTATTAGTTTAATTCTGTCCTTTGGACATTATGTTGTTATTTTGATTGTAAAAGTTTATTTTAATGCTCCTGTCCTTTTACCTGAGGCAGTTAAACTCCTTAGGCATTACTGCAAGAAGTTTTAATAATGGAAAGTATTTTTTTCATACGGCTTCCTCTCAGGGAAATATGTCAGTGAAACGTGCCATAAGTGTTATTCAAGATGAAACAATCAAGTTTACACCTATGTGAAAGGTGGATTTGGAATCTTAATGTTGAATAGATTTATTCTGCAAATAGTTTACTGCAAATAAATTTTATTAAATACGGAGTCAACAGGGTTTAATTTTCTACTGGAGTTCGGTTGATATATGGATGGTCCTGCTCTTTTCCGATGGCACCTCACTGCTCTCTTTGATTTCTTTAATTAAATAATTGAACTTCTACTTGGTCTTGGAAAGAAACACTTAGTATTTTACCATCAACAGTTCTCTGTGTCGTGGAGTTTCAGGTTACAAGAGTCTTTTTGTTTGTACAAGGAGCATGTGGTTGAAAGGAACAGCTAATACCATGCATTAGTGAAATAAAATTCATGCTTTAGTTTTACATGTTGATAATATTTACACACAAAGTAAATAATTTTTTCATTTTAGGAAATCCCATTGTCTGAAATTTTGTCTCTGGAACCTGCAAAAACTTTCACTTTGCTGCCTCAAGGAGCCAATCCTCATTGTTTTGAAATAAGCACAGCAAATATAGTCTATTATGTTGGAGAAAACATAGAAAACCTCTCAAGTGTTCCACTGAATAACTGCGTTATCACCAGTGGTATTGGCATCGATGTGGCACGAATGTGGGAGATGGCAATACAGCATGCTCTGATGCCTGTCATCCCTAAAGGAGCATCAACTGGGTCAGGACCCAGCCTGCACAGTAAGTTCACTCATTTCCTCCATTTCAGATAAGTAGAGTTATACCACAAATGACATTGCTGAATGCATGTGTTGAAAGGAAGTATTGCACAGCTAGTAAAGGCTATTCTGTCATGTCTTATCACCTGTCTACGTATTATTTTCACACCAACATTTCTCATCCATGTGTTTCCAGTTTATACTAGGACATTAGTATACAAGATGCAGATTTATTAGCAAGCAAATAGTTGTTATATTAGTAAGGCATCTAATCCACATATGTGTTGCTGACATGAGTATTAGCCTCCTTGTGCAAAGGCATGAAGCTTTCTGAGCTGCAGTTGGGAAGTGATAGATTTTTCCCATCATGACTGTAATTTATGTTTCTAGCTATCTGCAGAAGCAGCTCTTCACTCTTTAGGTCACTGCAGCATAGATGGTACATTCCCTTTCATCACATTTGGCTGTACAACTCCCACAAACTTTGTCCCATGCTGAGATGAAATGAGCCCGAGTGTGAAGAACAGCTGTTCTAAGCATAACAAGGCATGGACGTTACCCAGGACCAAAAGGACTGAATATATCTTTGCCTCCAATTTACATACCTTTGGGTAATTCTCTGGCAAAGATGATAGCTTATGTAAACCAAACATGAAACTCATTTAAATCTAGCTCAGGTGCTGATAACAAAGTAGCACAAAGCAAACAGTTCCCCGCTACTAGACATGTGCTGCTGTCCTTGCTCATCTACTTGTAGTCAACCTAGTCAGTGTAAAGCAAATTTGGGTATGTCTACACAATTTGGATTAGACTTTTTGTTGCAGTATACATCCACTTTAGCACTTGACATCTGGATGCTATTAATGCAGTGCAAAATGCTAATGAGACTGCAAGCCCTTCAGAAACCAAGTAATACAACAGTCTGTGGCATTACATCTCCAGGCACAACAGCTCACATATCAGATTAGATCAGCTGTCCTTTGCTTTCTTGACTGTGTTTCTGCATAAACTAGTGTCAAATTCTGGATGTCATTTCAGTCAGGCTAGTTGCCTAGTGCCCCTGGTTTAAGCCCAGCATAGCTAAACAAATCACCTAAAATGCTGGAGTGGGAATGACAGCTGTCTTCTCTCCCTCTTGGGAAGTTTGGTAATTTTCTTTACAAGTTAGTAGTTATCTTTGTTTTTTTTGGCAAAAATTAAGGTCACGTGAGACCTTTAGAACAAATTCCTGTGGGGATTGAGAATGAAAGCAACCTTCTGTCTTCTGCTCAAAGTGTAAGACTTGTCCATGTCTTTGTCTGTGCTTTTTTTCATGTAAACACAAAGCAGAACATACATTTGAAAACAAATTGGCAATGATAAAAAGCCTGTACGTAACTGAAACATTCCATTCCAAAAACAGTCTGTTCCTAAGGAAAGGATGAGGGAATAAGCCATATATGGGGCAGAAGTTACTCATGCTACTTACTGCAACTAGGAGGGGTGCTGATGGGTAGCAGTGGGTGTCTTCAGTATGTAATACAGGCTTTATAGTAGACAACACTGGTTTCGATGAGGCTTAAATCCACGCTACGAAAATGAAAAGTCAGCATGAACAGGATTCTAGGCAGAGGTAGAAGACAGAAGCGGTAATGCTCCAAAGAACCATTCTTTCCTCCCCAAAATGACATCTCTGTGTAATACAGTTAGCAACAGGCATATTCTCAAGTTTTATTGAACCCCTCAGTAGGTTTGTGGTTCAGAATGCTTATGGCAACATCCTAAGGCCTGAATTTGTAGAGGCTGAATCCAGTGCTTGTTTTATTAAAGCACAATTGCAAGTTTTTGTTTCTACTGTGTGTTTTAATAATGTCTCTTAAGCCAGTTGAAACGTGTGTTAGTTTTAACAGTGTGCAGATGAATCTGAATTCATATTGGCCTTCATCTGAATAGTATCAAGTACTTTGTAGGTGACACTATAAATAAAAATTATTAAATCCAATAAATAAAAACAATTTACCCTAGTTGCAGTTATGTTACTTGCATGAGGTATAAAGCCCCAAAACAGAATGGAAAAAAGCATTATTAAGCTTATAAATGGGAATTATGAGATTCCACTATTAAAAAATGAATAATGAAATGTATTCTGTTCTTTTCCATACACTGTAAAACTGTTGTTTAAATCACATATTTGTGGGCTGGTGTAATTTTATACTGGTTGGTAGATGAACAAACTGACCTAATTGGTCCAATTTCTAGAGCTGTCAGTAGATATTGGTGTAATGTAGATGTCACTTCCTATTACTACTGTTTGAAGTAAAAGCACTGCAATCTAAAGTATATTTTACTTTCTTCCCCAGGGGATATATCCATCAGTATTTCTGTGTCAAACTGCCAAGTTCAAGAAAATGTGGTGAGTGTTCTCTGGATGCTGGTGCTAGACATGCTATGGTTAAGCTTGCGAAGTCATTGATCTATTTTGCAGAGAGGAGTGTTAGAGGAGTTCCCATCAGCCATTTTTCGCTTACTTTGTAGAAATTAACAACCAATTAGCTTTGCTAACTTTTGAGAAAAATCATCTTCATGGCAACTTTTCTTGAGACACAAGAATTACGTATGGGTAATTTCACTTAACACAGAGTTTAACTGTGGATCCTGGCAGGAAGTTAATTACCAAAAGGAAAAGCGAGCCGTAGAAGTTATTAGTTCATGGAATTTGTCAGCCAGACTTCGTAAAGCGCATCACAAGCCTTTATAAATATATCATTTCCTGTCATCACTGAGAGATCAGATACTCTCTGTTGTACAATGATTAAACTCTATCAGAAGGAGGAGTTGCGTATGTTGTTACACAGATGTAAAGAATTCTGAGTTTCTTTTGCACTGGGACAGTTAAGGCACAGGACATGCAGTGAAGGTAAACAGTCACACCACTGGCTTTCTGTCTCATGGGCGGAGGAAATAAACAGGAGTGCCTGCAGCCAGGTAAAGCTTTGGGGAAGCTCTGGTATTTGGCAGGAAAAGATTGCCTGCTAGGGATGAGTCCATTTGTTTCCTAAGAAAAAGCAAGACAGCCTTTATTATAAGTTCTTTGCTGTTCTTTTACCATTTGTTGTATAGGCTGCTGGTTAAATATCAGGGAAATGAAAATGAGCTCTAAGATTTGAGGTTTGTTTGAGTCTCCCAAATGAATCTGCTAACAGCTTGTGCTTTAGCTTGTGTTTAGACACTAAGGAATAGTGAGATGTGAGACGCCCTCTCTGGCACGGATGGAATATTTTACCCCTCTCAGTGGACAAACACAAAAAGCCAAAGCCCAGAACTGCTCATACTTAGAAAGCTTTCTGTAAACAAAGAAACCACTTGTGTTTCCATGGCTGACATGAGCTGACATGGGAACTTTTCCAATATTTTAAATTTGTGATTTCTCCCTTTTCATAAAACCCAGCAGTAATTCCTAGGTCTGGGATTCTAGGACATCTGGGTAGAATGTTGCTAACAAGACCCTCTTTATTTCCATATGTACTTTCGTCTTCAGATTTCACAAAGTTTAAGTGTAATCCTGCGTGCTAGAAGCTACTTGTCTGGGAGATGGCAGTGGCTGAAGCCTATCGAAGATTCGGCAGCTTTTACAGCAATTGGAGTGAACGTGGCTTTTAAGAAAACCCACATGAATGTTTTTGGCACATAATATATTTTGAGATGTACTATAGTAAATGTATGCTACTTCCCACTAGAAAAAGCAAATGAAATACAAATCTTGTTTCCATATCTCAGGGCTTAATATTTGTTACGTTTATATAAACAGGATATTAGCACTGTATACCAAATCTTCCCAGATGAGGTGTTGGGATCAGGACAGTTTGGAATTGTTTATGGAGGTAAGGCTTTGGTGTCTTGTACAATTATGCTTAAGATAGAAAATCTCTTGAATGGTGAAAGTATTTGGACTCTGAAATGTTTTGTTACAGAAATTAGCTGCCCATTGTTTTATATAAGCGATATTCATTAAACAATGAAACTGTTTTTTGTTGACAAAGTCTTTTTGTAAAGTCTGTTTTCTGCCCATTAGTGGGTCAGTGTCTATTAAAAGCTTTATATTCTCTATAAGTTCTAGTAAAGAAAACCCTGAAGTGCAGAAAGGTGTTCTTTTTGAGAACTATAATGGATGAAAAAAAAAATTGTTCTCCCTGCTGTTTTTCTTGCATGTTTTTGTAAGCTTTTTTCCTTTGTTTTTCAGTACTTTGTTAGAATTGTTTCACTTATTTTGTTTTCTTAGCCATTTTTCCTCTCTTTTTTCCTCTTTTTTTCCAGCAGTTTTTGGGGGTGTATTTAGGTACAGCTGGTGCTTGAGACAGTGTGAAGTGAGAACTAGCAATAAATTTCTCACTGAAGAATTTCTATGGCTCTCTGATAAAGCTGGGACGTGCACTCACATGCCTAAAGGCAATCACTTATTTCATTATTTGCTGATCCGGAACTGCTATCAAAGGACTAAGCCTACAACCTGCCAGCTGCAAAGAGTGCAGCTGAAGTATATGAACAAGCATGTATGTGTGTGTGTGTGTGTGTATATATATGTATGTATATGAGAGAGTTAACTTTGCACCTATATTGTTGAAATGCAGAACTGACTTTCTCATATCTGTTTCTTACATGTTTAAACAGCTTTGTCAGGTGATAATAAAAGTTTTCTTGTCAAAGGATAGAAAGAAGTGAAATAACAGAAGACTTTTCATGACTTAGTGATTTAATTGCTGCAAATCTGCTCTGAAGAATTACTTGGTTGTGGCCATTTGTACAACTCAGTGAAAGTGGAACACTTTTCAGAATTAATCATGTTAATTGATAGAGGCCTTCTGTTTTATTAATGCAGGAAAACATCGCAAAACAGGAAGAGATGTTGCCATTAAAATAATTGACAAACTAAGGTTTCCAACTAAACAGGAAAGTCAACTTCGTAATGAAGTTGCAATTTTACAGGTATTCTTCTATTATTTTTTTTACCATATTAACTCCATTTATGCATTTCTATAAATACTAGATAAAATTTTAATTATGTAATTGATAATTGCTAGTGTTTTTGAAAAAGTGCTCGTATTTTGGCTGCTTAGTCTGCATAAACAGCCAAGATCAAATGTATTGCCAATGTCACGTTAGGAATTACAATTTCTGCAGTTTTAAGCACCAGACACAATAAGGAAAATGTATGTTTGTTAAACCAATTTGAAGTTCATCCATTCTTCTGTAGAAATTTCATGCCTGTTGCCTACAGGTTAGGCACACAGTTTAAATTACAAGATACTGAAACATTGTCTGTTTTAGGGGGATCTGAAGACTGGTTATGTAATGGTAAAACCTACAGATCATGTTGGGAAATCTAGTGCTGTATTTATCTTTAATAGAATCTTCATCATCCTGGGGTTGTAAATCTGGAGTGTATGTTTGAGACGCCGGAAAGAGTGTTTGTTGTTATGGAAAAACTCCATGGAGACATGCTGGAGATGATCTTATCAAGTGAAAAGGGCAGATTGCCAGAGAGAATAACAAAGTTTTTAATTACTCAGGTAAGAAATTAATTATAGACCTAGAAGGAGACTTGAGGTCAGTTATTATCACTGTTTATGTTTTGCTTTTTGACGTAATTTGAAGCCAAGAAAACTCAATAACAACTAAGTGTTATTAAGCAGGTATTCTTTATTGCGGCGCCGGGCAGCACGAGGGATAGCTCCTTCCATACTTGCGCACCCAAGCATTAGGATTTTTGCCTTATATTTACAGCTTTCATGTTTATTCATTACATTTCTAAGAAAAGGTTGGGTTACTCTAATTATTTCCAGGAATTCATTAACATAAGTTCCTCCCATAGTCCCACCTCAGTCCGCCCAAGTTACGCCCCCCATTGGGGGTCCTTGGTGGTCGTTGGGGATGAAGGTCCGAGTCTTCCTCGTGGTTGAACTTTTGAACTTGTCCTGTGTTGCATGCCCTGCACCATTCTGGGTCTTTTCCAAACTGCAGAACCAGCTCTTGCTAGCTGCCCTCCCTGTCTCTCCTGCTTAGTCTTCTGTGTTCCTTGAGCCCCACAGTCTGATTGGAGGATTCCACCTGGTGTCCTTCGCTTGGCCAATTCTGCTTCATTCTTATCTTTACAGTGTTAGTTAGTTAGTCTGCAATGGATATATGCATAACGGTTAGTACAAATCGGCCTCCCTCTGTATCTCTAAAGGCTGGTCAGCAGCACTTTTCTAAAAGCCAGTTTTCTAAAAGCTAGTTAGCCATTCTTTATTATAATTTACCTGTCTGATTTATGAAAGCCTGAATTGTAATATCAGGGATGGTAAGACACCTTTTTGTACATTATCTGATAGGTAGTAAACCATTAAGAGGACTTAGAACTAGCCGCATGTACAGCTGTCTGGCTGCTGGAGGGAAGGGCCATCAAGCTCCAGTTTCTCATATGCTTGAAGAATTAAGCACAAGAAAGGGATGCAAAGCACTAACAGCAAACAGTTGGAGACATATACAAAGAAACTTGAGTCTCTTGAACCGCCCCATACCTAACCATTGCAGTTCATACTGTGCCCTTTTGCGCATATTTTCTGTGCTGAGATTGTACCTCACTACTACCTCTGAGTAAATGAGTCTGGTTTCCTGCATGACTTCTGTTGACAATGTGATCTGGGGTTTTTTTTGTTCTTCCTGTGGTCATATTATCCTATTGCTTCTTTGGCTGCCCATGATACTGGTTTAAATTTCGATACACAATTGAGTAGTGAGCCATCTCGGAGTCAGAGCAGCCTGTGTTTCAGCAGTCAGGAAAAAGAAAGGGGCAGGAACAACAGTGTTACAGTGGAAGTTTATGATTTGGGGTAGAACATATGTTCTCTAGTTTTCAGACTTCCATGGGCAAAACTGCCACCAGCTTCCGAATTTCGTTTCTTACCTTCCTGGGTGTGTCAGCCTCCTTGCCATTCCCTGCTCTAATATAGTGGGAAATTCCGCCAGCCCCTGACCAGACGCAAGGAATAGAGTTAAAAATGGATATCCGTTACACTCTGTTGCCATGTTCTTGTGTGTGTAACGGAATAAAAATACATGCAACACTCCTTATGCTTTCTTTCCTCAAGAAAATGCTTATATTGGATCACATAATATTTCTGTGAAATTTTTTGAGCAAATTTAGATCTAGAAGGTCATTTTGCAAATGTTTCTGCGTCCAAAGTTTTCACACCAAAAAAAACAAACAAGTACTTAGAACCCAGTTTTTAAAAAATGTTTAAAATACAAGTCTTTGCAGAGGGAAAACTCATATTCCATGCAGTGAAACATCAAGAAAACTTGAGGCACAACAAGTAATAGCCGACATTTTTGCTTTTTCTTTTTTTTCCATTGCAGACGTTCTTGTAAAAAGTACATTCTTGTTGGATTGTTTCTCTCTACACCAGTTCTTGCTTCTCTCATCACTGATATTGCCGACCAATATAAACCAAAAATAAAGTACGACATTTAAAACTGAACTTCTTTCTGATTTGTTTCTTCACAGATCCTTGTTGCTTTAAGACATCTTCATTTCAAAAATATTGTTCATTGTGACCTCAAACCAGAAAATGTGTTATTGGCATCAGCTGATCCTTTCCCGCAGGCAAGTAGAAAATGGCTTTTCTTAAGATAAATCGTTCGAATTAATAAGCATTAGCAATGATTATTTTATGAAGAAGCAAAAAAATGATTAATGGCCTGTCTGTATCTCCTCCAGGAATTCCAGAGAATTTTTAGATAGGAAAAAACTGATCACTTATTCAAAAAACTTGCCAAAGAATACATGTTTGAAAATCCTTGCCTTTTGTCATTTGCCTAGAATATTCAACTAGAAATTCAAGCATGACGTAACTACTTGTGTGGTTGTTTCTAATTTGCTTACCATTACAGCACAAATTACTTATCTGGTTGATTTGATCCAGATAAGTGACAATTTGCAAGTAGTCGCTGGAAAGAGTTATTTTTCTCAAAGTTAGGGTACAGTTCATGAACAACAAGGGCCAGGTAGATTGCAGAATATTTAAATATACTTTCTGGCTCGTTATATTTCTCATTAAAAGGTATCTGTATCAGCTCCTGTGACCTTTGATCTGCAGAGTTCATCTATAATCTCCTTCAATGCCCCATATTCAAATTGATACTACTTTTATACTACTACTTGCACTAGGAGCCTGAGCTGTTAGACCCATCTAAAGCTGTATTTCTTTCATTCTAAGCTGTCCTGTGTTACTGATTTTACTGTGGTTTATTCATGGAGTGAAGGAAGAGAGGAGATGCAATGGATCCTGCAACTAAACCATGATAAAAGTTTCTCAACTGTGTATTTGATAATAAAAATTGTGTCTGTCTTACTATAGCATTTTTCCTTAAACAGGTAAAACTTTGTGATTTTGGCTTTGCCCGAATCATTGGAGAGAAATCATTTAGGCGTTCAGTTGTAGGAACACCAGCCTACCTTGCTCCAGAAGTGCTGAGAAACAAAGGCTATAACAGATCTCTGGATATGTGGTCTGTGGGTGTCATCATCTATGTAAGCCTCAGTGGTACCTTTCCATTCAATGAAGATGAAGACATACATGACCAAATCCAGAATGCTGCTTTCATGTATCCACCTAATCCATGGAAAGAAATTTCTCATGAAGGTAATAGCTGTTTGTGGCTGGTTTTATATAAATGCTAAAAAAGAGTAGCTGTATTTTGCTTTTTTATTTTTTTTCCCCTGTACATACCAGTGTGGGAAACAAAATGTCAAGGTACCATAACGTACCATAATGTAATGTCTCTGTTTTGTGCTATCAGCTGCTTTAGACGTTTCCTGCATAGACTGCATATGGCATAATCCTCTAGCATGGGATCTCTCCAGGAGGTGTTGAAGGAGGCACATATCCACCTACAGATTGAGTTGCTATAGAATCTTGTGAGAAACCTCAGCTGTTGGAACTGTTGTTGCTTATATTTACTTCTGTACTTGTTCTTTCAGCTCTAGTGCCTCTATAGACTTTTTTCCTCATTCTACTTGTGCCAGTAATTTAGTTTCCATTCAGTAGGATGCTATACCCTGATGGTCTTTCTGTGGAGAAGATAAAAAAGACTGAACAATTCCAAGCAGATGAGGTTTCAAGAACACTGTGAGGAAGTGTCATAGAAGAGACTTTCTGCAGGGGAGGGAAGGCTTGGAGATAACCAATGAGGCTTTTGAAACTAGAATTCTGGTCAATGGCATCAAAGACTTTCGATAGTAAAAGAACAATGTAAATAATTCATTATGAACATCTTTAAAGAAGGTAGATTAATTCTATTAACAATGTCTCTAAACACAACTAAGCAGGACATTTAACAAAAATACCAGTTCTGGCTTCACCAACATTTTCTTGTACATAACAGATGTTTTCAGGCAGCTTGATTTTCTTTGGGATTTTTTTTTTTATTTTAATCATTATCTTTCTGTCCTTAACTTTTTGCTTCATAAGTCTTAAAGCGAAGGAAATATTGACATCAGATTCTTATCTTTTTTTCTGAATTGTAATATGTACCAAATTGAAGTAAAATATTAGCATTTACAATTTACATTATTTACAGTACAGTTTTTCTGGATTTGAGGTGACATGTTTAACTTGCATGTTAAGCGTGTCTTAGAGAAGTGTACCTGTTTCTTACTATAATATACATTATAGCCATGTGAGATTCTCAGCTGAAAAATGCTTTGAGAGCATTGTCTGTAGTTTTATCTCAGTGGCAGATGAAGTCTGATGAGATCTGTTGGGGAAAAAAAAAAAGCTATAAATCTGCACAATTACACACTGAAGTCCTCCTGAACCTCCACACACTCCTGATATGTAAGCTGACAGAATCTGTTGGCAGCAATGCTTTATCTGGCGCTAGAGATAAGCAAACAGCAATCAACACAGAAGAGGCTGCAAGAAATTGTCTCCCACAAGTTTCTACTGTGGTAGACAGAAGATCAATTTCTACATTCAGAGGTGAAGATTCACTAGAGCACCTACAGAAAGCTCACCTACTGGGGTGTTATCTCTCTTTTTATAGAATCACAGCCTTCATTAAGAATTAATGGCTGTCAGACTGCAGGCATGCAGAAGGGAGGGAAAGAACATGCTTTAACAAATTATTAAGTTAAAATCTGTTTATACATTGTGATTTTATTATGTATCTTAAATTGCTAGCTGATGAGCCACTCTGTTGTGCTAAACAAAAACCTGAAAAAAGTCTGAACCATGGTGTTTAACAGAGGGAGTTGGAGTCTAGATCTCTGTCCAAGTATTACTCAATAATGCTGATTTTTAGAACTTAGAATTGAACTTAAACTCCAGATTAATTACCTAGGGGAAATAAAGGGATGGTTTTCCCATGTCAGCTACTCTGGTCCACACTCCTGCGCAGGTCATAGGAGGGCAGGTGCAGGGGCCCTCCTGGCTCCATACGGTTTCTGTTATCTCTGGCCATCTAGCATGGTTAAAATGCAAATCTGTACCTGGTGTCCAGACCCATCTAACCTGGATTACAGTTCTGAACACTGCCATGGTAATTGATGCTACAAGTGGTTGAAGCATTTTGGGGGGAAACAGAGATGATTTTAAAGATTTTATGAAGTTGCTTACTCAACATTGCAAATAAAAACAATTTGAAAAGGTATGTGTATTTAAATGTAAGCTATGGTAACATGAAGCTCATTTCAAGCTAAAATACACTGGGGGTCTTAAATTTCTGTGCACTAAGTGCTATAAATGTACAAAGTACAGACAGGGAACTAGTTTCAATCCCAACAGGTTACATTGAAAATCTTCCTTTAGCTTGTCATAGGCTCTTCCATCTTCCCAAACAGGTTAAGCGAATGAATTGTGTATTTGCGTGCCAGATCTTTTCCATTATTCCTTTTGTCAATTATTCTTAATCATTGAACATTTTACAACAGATTATTTAACATAGATGACTGATTACTTTTTAAATTTTCATATAAAAAGATCCATAATAGATTTCTTTTAAAGACACAGTAGATTTCTTGTTTAACTATTTTGTGCAATTTGCATCATAGCAATAATTCTCCCAAGAGGGAAGTAATGATCATTGACTAGTTCTTCCACTCAACCTTGTAAGGGAGTTCTGTTGCAGTGTGGAATGTGATGCTGCTGCAGAATCTGGCACAGTCTTTGTAAATAAACATTGATCAGCCTGTTTCTTTCAAGCTGGTATGATGGAAATTGCTGTTTGCCTTGAAGTATCTACACAGATATTTTCTTGCAAGAAGCATTATTCTCTGTTTTTAAAATTAAACCAGAATTATTTAAGTGATTTTTACTCATAAGGAAAAAAAAATGGTGAAAATCCAGCAGTTAGTCCAATATAATTATTGACATTTAAAAACTTGTGCAAATATTTGAGAGAACTTTAACAGATAATAAACAACCACAGTCTTCACAGAAACCTTCAACCAAAATTTTGCTGCACTGCTATAGCATTAAAAAATTGAAACAAAAATTGATTAGACAAGTATCATTGCAGATAAAATAAATGCAAAATAAATATTATCTTTAATGCAGGTAAGAAAAATCTTTTTAAAGTGTTGTGCTGTGTGAATTTGAAAAATAGGAGCCATTTGTCAGAAGGTTATCATAAGTAAAACAAATGTAAATTTTCTGCTTTCTTTCTCCATTACTTACTGCTTTCTTCTCATGTGTCCACAATGCTGGGTCCAAGCACTCTTTAACAGTGGACTCTATGAATTGTACATTATAGCTAGTTTTCATCCAGAGACTGTATTACATGCCTCAGTAACAGTGGGCAGAAACTGAGAATTCAGTGAACTTAGAAGAGCCAGGCTACCATCTAAGAGAATTAATATTAACTCTGATTTGTGCATGGCAATAAAAGTGCTCAGGTTCTCTGACTATGTAAAAGGTAATATGCATGACTTTCTTATTTTTTTACTGCTGAAGTATGTCAGTACTGGTTGCTATGAATGTTCATAATATGGTAATCCTAGAAACACGGTTATAAGACTGTGAGAAGTAGGAGGAATTACATATCCATTTGAGCTGAAGAAAAAAACAGTAAAATAAATAAATGTTTATTCAAACCTATTGCTGTCTATATCCACAATCCTGCTTTATGCACGAAGCAAGTGATGGCAGATAAGACAGACACCCTAAAACAATGGGGGAGGAGTGTACTTCATAGCTGTACCAGGTTAGGATCACAAACATACACAGCTGATAGACCTGAGCTAGCTGCTTCTTAAACAGCACGAACTCATTTGCTTGAAATTCTGTCTATGTACTTTTAGTGGAACCATAAATGTTTCTAAAGTTATGCAGTTTTTACCCTGTTACGCAATTTTCAGTTTAGATTAAAGGAAGTGATCATCAACCAAAGGTATTGCCAATGTGTGTGCAACTATGATTTTATTAAAGGGCATATAATTTGTCACAGAATAGCTAATGAAAGCAGTGTTAGGAATTTTTGCACGCCTATTGCAAAAATCAGCACTGAGGAAGGCAGAACAGAGGTCAAACCTTTTGTTTCTTGCTTATAACGTTATTCTGGCTCAGAGAGCAAAATTGAATGCAAAACTTCTTGCAACCATAGTTATTTCAGCGCTCTTTTCAGACCGTTACTCATGTAAAAAGTTTAAGAATAGCTAAACTTAGTTATTGCCATGTTTACTTCTATTTTTATTGTGATTGGAGAGTAATTAAAAGCTCAGGTATTTTACTTCTTAACAAAATCACGTATTTCTTTGCATTTAATGGACAGTGCACAAATTAGAGTGAATGATACTGTGTTTATCGCCACTTTGGTTTTAGTGCTCAGTAGATGCTTTTTCTGATATTGCCAAGCAACAGCATGTTAATTTGGGAGCTGGAATGCAGAGGGTAGCAAAACTTTAAAAGGAAAAAAAAAAAGAAAATGAGATAGGTCATACTTAAACGTTGTGTCTGGAAAAGCAACAACAGTGGTAAAGTAGCCTGAATGTTCCTATTCTTGTTCCTTATTCAATTAATGGTCTTAAGGTAAAATTCAGTTGCCTTTTAAGATTCTAAACTGCGCTGCTGAGGTGATAGTTTTGTAAAAATGCATGACCCCTAACAGCTTAAAATGCATGGTTATATAAACAATATACTTAAAATAAAGTCTAGCAGGTTCAGAGCAGAAACATATGGGAAGAAATTGTATTTTGGAGGAAAAGTGTGTCATGAATGTAATAGTGTGGTCTGTGTTAGTTTATTTTCTTGAGAATTACTTTTTCTGTAGCATCTTCTAGCAAATTTTAAAATAAAAATCTACAGTCAGAAGCCAAGAAAAAAGGCAGAATCCATTTGAGGATAATATTTTTGAGTGTCTAATATCTTTCAGTTGCTATCAACAGTTCTGCCTTTTCTGCCACTCAGGAATGTGGTCGACTCATTGACTATGACTCTTTTCTCTCCATAATGTGTCTGTCTGGTGTCATAACATCTGGATTAATCTCATCAACTCTTCCTGATGAGAAATTCTAGCTTTTTTTTGTATAATGCTTTCTCCGTCCTCTTCCCCCCATGAAAACTTAACCTGTAAAAATTAAGACCTTTCAATTTTTGTAGCTCTCAGAAATGTGGGGTTTTTTTGCGACTGATTATCCATTCAGAACATTTCTGTGAGCATCATTTCCCAAAGCTTAGCCCTCATGCACAAAATCCCTTCTCCAACTTCACCAAACCCAATTGCTTTACATTTTAAGGTTTATTGGAGATTGTGTACACACACACACAGTCTCACAGATTCCTCCATAGGGAATTTCAATTTCCACCCCCACTAAGTGGCTGCATTTTCCCACCTTTTTCCAATAACTTCTCTCTTTTGAAAGAATACTGCCTAAAAACTGAGTTTATGTTTATATATCTAAATAGAATTTTAAGAGATTACTGTAGAGAGGTAGTTTCTGTGGTAAACTTTGGATATCTTGTAGAAAAACGGGTTTTGTCATAGCCATTCAACGTTCCATTGCCCATTCTGTTCTGTTGTCAATGATTGTCAAGCCAGTTTACATTTCCAAATTCACTGAATTACTGTATGACAATTTGACTTTAACTCAGACTTCATTGTGGAATTTTGCTAGATATTAATACTGAGGAATCTACTTGCAGACTTCTTTCCTATTTTATAGCTTTAAATTTCACATCCATCAAACATGGAGACTACTTTCAACAGCATTACTGTTTGTTTTCAAGTTTGACCTTCCAGTCCACCATATCTGCATCATCTCAAAAGATTTATTTTGACTTAGCTACAGGTTACAAAAAATAAATACTGATAAATATAAAGGCAAAACTCCCTGAAGGATTTTGTCTTTCTGCCTGTTAGTGTGTTTTACCCAGTGTGTTTTCAATGTGGTGGTGATGGCTGCTCTTTTGAACTGCGTGGTCCTAAAATGTGCTATATGCTTTGGATTATTCATGGTGTGTTTTGTTCTGTTGTGGAATATTCATAAATCAATGTATTCATAATTCTTTTTTCATCAACTACCAACACAGCTATTACTACTAGCCTGATGAGCTATGTGATGTGCACAGTTATTAGGGGCTTCACATTACTTCGTATTACTAAATAATTTGGGAAGAAACAATGCAATTTCTTCCATGCATTAAATTTGATCATGGTGTGCCTGTTACACTGCTTTTGAGTCAGAAGTAAGTACCACAGCTGCCTTCAGGCCAATATTTATTTAGACTTGTTTCAGCATAATGTGAATAGAAACTGTTTCACACATTAATGAGACAGTCACATGAATGAGCATTAAGGACAAGGAGGTCAAATGCATGTTATAGCTCAAAGATGCTCTCTACCTCAGTAAATGTTTAACTAGCTGTTTAAACTGAGGTCTTGGCTCCACTTACATATGTTTGCTAGGATAGATTAGTATTAGAAAACCTCCCTTGTAGAGGTGCCGCTTATAATTGCCAAGGATTTCTTTTTGATAGTACAGCTGAACCCATGTCCCTGAAAATAATAAACTGCCAGCTGAAGATTATTTTTTGCCAAAATAACTTCATGGACACTAGAGCATTTGTCAACAAAGGTGTATTGAACAGCAGTAGGGAAGGGGTTTATGTGTGTGAAAAAATTATACCACTAATCGGTAGAGCTATACCCAGAAAAATCCAAGGCCTAGGAAGTCCTAAGTTTTATATTAATGGCAGCAGCTTAAATTTTTACAAGTGATGGCTGCAAGAGTGGCTAATACTATGGGTGTACTTTAAAAAAATTCTGGACCAAGTATAAATTTATTGTTTTCTTGATATTCTTAAGGTGATTTCTTTTTTATAGCTCATGTGAAAAGCTAAAGTCTGTATGGTAGGACTAATGAATGGTGGGTTCATAATAGGTTTTTCAGATATTTCATAAAATTTTGTGTTAATGTGTGGGTCACATCCTAACTGAGTTAATGCAGTCAGTCCTATGAAAACTGTAATTATCGCATGTTAATTTGATACTTAGAGTGAAAATTGTTACTGTGTCTTTACAACAATTAATTATTTGCCATACTAATAAACTGCCATAAGCAGTTTAGAAACATGGACCTCCTGACTCTGGAGGTTCTTTCCAGTAAAACGTAACTAAAGAGCAATCTTTCTTAAAATCAAGGGAACATACAGCTTTCTAAAGCAGCGTTGAATATTCCTGTTGGGAATTCTGCTGAATGATCACCTATCTAAATGACCAGTAGTCATGCTATTGGAATAGTTGGCTAGTTTGTCCCCTTTAACAAAGTCTCCAGCTCCTGGAACTTGATAAGCCCTTAGCTGGCTGATTATGCTATCCTTAAATCATGGGAAGTAAACAGGAGCCCATAAAAATGTTAGAAAAAGCAGTACCATAGTCCTCTCAGAACTTTCATTCAGGTTGCTTCCTTGATGATAACCTGTTGGATTCCTGTAGATGATGTGCAGACCATAGGTGGTCTTTCCTAATGCACTGCATTTATTGAATTACTGATTTTACAGAGGAATATTATCAAACTTTATAAAGCTTCTAAAATGTCTGACAAGGATTGCGTTAAAACCTAATTTAAAAAAAAAAAACAGTTTCTACTGAAAATTCATAAAATTTATTTTAAAATACAATGTAGTTGCTACCCTCGCCTCAAAACTGCTCTATCTTCCTAGACAGAAAATTTTATTTCCTAACAGTTGATGCCCCAGTTTGGTCCCCTGAATCAAACTTGAGTTGTATGATGAAACTAAATGTTAATATCTTCCAAATGTTTATCTCCAGTGTTTTTAAGCAGTACAATTCAAAACATAATCATCAAAATATTAATTATATGGATTTATTTTTTTTTTTAATTCAGAAATTGAGTCAACACGAATCTTACTGTTCATACATCTTATATGATGTAGCCAGACCAAACTACATTAGATAGTGGCTGTCAGGACACTATCAGGACAGGATGGTTTTTTTGTAAGCTGAAACAGAGATAATAACCAGGATCTTTCATCATTTCCTTTAAATAGTCCCACAGAATCTGTCAGCATCTGAACCTTCACAATTTAACACCAGTTAAATTCAGAATTTTCTCATTAACAGACTATTCCAGATCCCTAAGGAAATCCTTTAATCCTTCAGTTCCATCACTCAGCCTGTCTCTACTGAACTCCCTAGCTTCTGCTTTATTTTACACAGCACTATCATTTTGTTGCCTTGCCAGTACGTATGGCTTGCATCTTGACTTCTGATACTCAGAACTCTACGTTTGAGAAGTGGCTTTCCTTGGATTGCATGATTTCCTGGTAAAAAGTAGCAAATGCTTTTTGCTGTTGAAACTCAACGTTTGTTCTCTTTCTTCATCTACATTTGAAAACTTCAAGTATTAAAGCAAAGGGAATTGTATCAGATAGTTTGGGCCTTAAGTCTTCATAATAGTCATGTTGCATTTGTCCTTATTTATTGCTAAGAGGCAAATGATATTCAAAACTTTACTGGTGAAAAGAACCCTAGATAAAGAACTAAAAGCGAACACCAAAATTTATTACAGAGACAGCAATATTTCAGTGGTGAAACAAGCAGACTATCTGCGTAAACTGTTCTTAAGAACAAGTGATTGCTCAATGCTTACTATCGTAACCATCCAGTGAAGCTGCCTTTTCACTTTCATTTTAGTTTCCTTCCCTATCCTTTTTTGTGTACCTTCTGTTGTGATTGTGTCTAGAGCAATGCCTTTCTGGTCTGTTCAACAAGCCATTTGCAATTTCCCGAGAGGATACAAAGAAATTTGTTATTACATGTAGTATGTCATTGTCCTGAAGGAAAAAAAACGGGCTTAGTCCTGTTGTAATCGAGGGAGGCTGAATAGCTATGTGTAATTTCATCACTTGTTAAGGTCACAGTCATATCTGCTTCCAGTGGGTTGAACAGAAGATGCATAATAGAGACATCATCAATACTCCATGGCAGGAAGAATATTCAGTAGGTACTTGGCAGTTATAGAGGGACATCTTGGGAAACATGCACTTATATCTTAACAGTTGGCTGACTGAAACAGGTTCCCAGGACAATCAACACTTTCATCAAGTTCTTGACCAGTTTGCCAAACTGAGATTCATAGTAAATGATGAAAAATTATCTTTGAAGATCATAGACACCCAAATACCACTGAAGATGATAAACAAATGGAAACCCTATTAAATTCACGTCCAGCACTGGCCTGTTTATCGAAAGACAGACTGAAGTCTTATTGTAATTCTGCTGAATTTAAGGGTAAGGTGACAGTGTTGCAGAAGATGCTGATGTTTGCTGATACCCAGATTTACTTCAGTGGGTAAGGACTGTGTTCTCCTCTTCCAAGCATCAGATAAAAACCAAGGCTGCTACTTTTTCCCAATCACTCTATAACTGAACCGTGGCGTATGACTGGCTTTCCAGTCTCTTCCTCATAGCTTGGAACTTGAGAACTTCGCTTACCAATAAAGAGGAAAAAGATTAACCCCAGTATTTTAGAAAACAAATTAGTTTTCAGAGTGCTGCCATCTATCAGTAGTTGTCCTATTGGCTATCCACTGGCTTTCTGATCCCCCATCCACTTCACAGACATTTTGAGAGGGAACAAAATAAACATGAGTTAGAGAATTTAGCATGAACTGTACTTTACACCAAAAGAGAGAGCAGCCAAAAATCTGTTAGTCCACAACAGAAAAAGTAAAATTAGGACCATTTGCTCTAGGAAAAGCATAGCTCAGAGCCTCTGGCAATGCCTTCTTTGTCAGAAGTCCTGAGATTTGTTTTATCTCATTCCCACAATTGCTTTGATTTCCAAGGTAATACTCAGCACTAGGAAGTCAGGTCTACTTTAGATATAGTCTGCTATTGATAAAAATAGGTTTGTCTGTTTAAACTTACTGCATATATCCAGATAGGCTGCCATATGCATTCCAGTTTTCCTGGACATTGTGCCCATTGTGCTCTGTCCCATAGCAGAACATGCAGAAAGCTCTAGTTGGCAAATTGAGCCTGGGGAGAGGAAGCCTCTGTTAAAAAAGAAAAGCTTTTGCATATTGCTGCACAAAATACAACCTCAGAGATGTACCAGTTTAAAGAATTTTGTCCCATTTTCTGCTCTTAAAACAGACAAGATGATTACTCAGCTCCTTCAATATGCAGATGGCAACAAAGTTGATCTAACATGTTTCAGACTCAGTTCGCCTCAGTGATGCCATGTTTCTGTGTTACTTTCAAGATTATCTTTCCCTGTCACCATGATATAAACAAAGAAAGAAAGATGTAAACCAGCATACTTTGGACAAGCCAAGGGATATTGTGATGAAATGGGAAAGTTGAAAGTTGCAGCAATGTAATTCCTTGTGGACAGTCAATTATTCTATAACAATAAGCTTCCCCCAGAATACATGCCGAACATTTAGCACCACCTAGAATAGAATTTAACCTTTCATGATGCCCTCTTTTTTTTTTTTTTTTTTTTTTTTTAAATGGCTGTAGTAGATGCATTCAAAGCTCAGCAGTCATTCCAGAGATTTTTCCAAATCGTTCACTCAGTGCAGTTCTGTGCAGTGGTCATTGACTCATGGGCCTCTTCCCTTCAGGCACCACAGCACACATACCCGTAACCTCAGTGAATCATTGACTCCTTCAGAAACACATAAATTAAGACATTTGTAAAGAAGCCCTCTTGCCTTTGTGAAACACCAGACTGCTGACTAGCAGGTAGAAACAATGCTCAATTCAAAAGAATAGCATTGCGAGACTTAGCAACTTACAAAATCTGATTCCTCCACTCAGTGCCTGGGAGGGTGCTATACTACATCTAAAAGTGATACTGACAGTCTCAGATACAGACATATATATGACAGTATATATACATGGAGATATATATATGTTTACTGTGGTACCTGAAGAATACTGTAGTCCTCACTTATATGAGATTTTTTTTCACTTGAGCAGGAACCAAGTGAGAGTTATCTTTAGTCTTTGTTGTGTGCCTGCAAATGAATACACGGAGGTAGATGATATGCTAGCTGGCAGGCAACTGTTCAGTAGAACAGTTGTAATCTCATTAGGAAGGGTTTCATGGGTACCTTCAGGAACATCAACGTTGACTGCAGTTTGTAAAAAGCTGGAGTAAGAAGGGATAACTGTCCTTTTTATACAACTACCATGCCTGTCTAACTCTCTGTTTGCTTATCCTAGCTGAAACAAATATATTTAAACTGACATTTTCCAATATTATTTCTTTTCAGCTATTGATCTGATAAATAATTTGTTGCAAGTGAAAATGAGAAAGCGCTACAGTGTGGACAAAACGTTAAGCCACCCGTGGTTACAGGTATTGCTACAAATTCTGTGAGTTTTCTTATGCATTTAGGCTCTAAGTATACAACAATTTTTCATCTTTAAGCACAGTAGAATCTAAGCAAATCTACAAATCTGAAGGTGTTTTCAAATCCTGAGAACCTCATACTCCTTCACCAGTTTATCTATAGGTTCTCATTAATTTCTGAAACATTAGATTCCAATACTAAACTCTCATGTTTTCAAAATACACTACAAAAATATTGTATCTTGTTTGTCCACTGCGAACATGATGTATATTAAAAAACCCCTTATAGTCATATGACTTAGATTATCTTATTGCCTGAAGTCTACCCTGATTCTGTTTGTACTAAAACGAATCAATGGGCTTTCACTTCACAGTCATCAGAAGAACTCTATGCTTTCCAGGAAAATGCGTTAGTCACCTTCAGTTAAAATCTTCAACTAAAACCTGAAATGTTAGGAATTCTTGAGACGTTAGCATCCGCTGTCTTCTGCTCCTTACATGGTAATTTTTTTATCCTGGCAGCAGCCAAATCACTGCAAGTTAAAAGACCTGAAACAGAATCAGTGCAGTGAGCAGCCAGGGCCCGTCCCTCCACCCCCAGGCCAGGGCGTTGGGCCCCTCTCTAGGGACAGGGACAAGTTGAGGCCAGGCTGGGACATCAGCCTGCAGGATCTCCCAAGGGATCCACATTTGCATCTAGGAAAGTAGTGGGACAGGCATGGCACAGATCAGATGCGTGATCCACAATCACAAAGGAATCTTTATCCAAGCTGAAAGCTGAGTCCTACTCCAGTACCTTATACTGCAGCTGTTTCTCAAAGTAGAGGGTGACCTGCTGGTATAGGAAGAAAAGAGCTGCAGCCTCCCACCCTGCACTGGCTTCTCCAAGGACATTTCTCCTGGGCTTGCTTTCTTCCTCCCATGTGTTCTGTCACTCTCCAGTCTTTTTCTCCAAGACTGCTCTTCTCCCTGGCAACCACTGCAGAATGCATTTGTCTGAGGCTTTGGGGACCAGAGAGGTGATCTGAGCTAAGGTCTGCAGCATGGATGCTGGCTGTCTCATGTAACGGGACAGAGTCCTTCACCTCTCTATGTCCACTTTTATTGCTTGTGCAATAGTGAGTGGAGTTGAACTAAGGTGAGGCAGGATGGCAGCAGCTCTAGCACCATGGATGAGGTGAGTCTTTCCAGAAGAGCCCAGCTTTGTGGGCTGAGGAAAGATAACAGTGGTGTGAGGCAGTGAGACTTAGAGGTGATTTCTGAGAGGAGGTCTGTGTAAGAAGTGGGCCAAAGGATGTAAGATACTAAGGATGAAGGCGCTCATGCATTTACAGTGTGTGGGCTTTCTGATGCTTTGGCTAGGTGACCAGGGTTGTGTCTTAGGTTGAGACAAGGTGAAGGAGGAAAAAGAAAACTTGATACAGAATCATGAGCAGAGGTTAGTCTGCATGGGACTAAGACTGGCTTTGTAACTGCAGCTTCATGTATACTTTGGATGGGAATAAGAAAAGAAATTATTAAACTTAAGATATAATTTAGGCAGGTCAGAGGCTGCAGAGCCTGATGGTCTAAACAGCGAGAACCAAACCACTTTCCAGCCTTACTGTTGACTGTCAACACGGCGTTCCAAAGTACCATGATGTATAGATGTATCTGTCTCTTTGAGCAGACCAGTAATTGCCTAAGTTTGGAAAAGCAGAATTCATATCCTGCACCATTATACTGAGATGGAGCAACTGTCTTGACTATCTGATACAGAACACTAGGACGTACGTGTATGATTTAAAGATGTTTCTTCTTCCTTACTCATTTTGTGACTAGTGTGAGGAATTGTTTTACCACCATGCCTCATTTAGATATGGAAATCTGTAGGCCATACATTCTGCAAAACAACCTGTAACATCTCCATACTATACTTATGACAGAGTTTAATAAAATCAATTTATCAAACAATCCTCTATAGATGAAACCTGTCTCTATAGGCAGATTTCATATTTATTAGTTGTAAGATTTTTTCATTCTGGAGCAGAAAGGATGCATGACCTTTAGATTGCTGAGTTAATAGCACTTTGCATATTATTAGTACTAGAAGGGAATGTGATTTATTTTAGAAAATTTAAAACTAATACTGTTATTCTATTTCAGGACTATCAAACCTGGTTAGATTTAAGGGAACTTGAATGTAAAATGGGGGAACGTTACATCACACATGAAAGTGATGACTCCCGATGGGAACAGTATTCAGGAGAACATGGATTGCAGTATCCAGCACACCTTATCAGTCCAAGTGCTAACCATAATGAAAACACCAAGCTAGAAGAAACAGAAATGAAAGCCCTCAGTGAGCGTGTCAGCATCCTTTAAGTTGCATCTACTATAATCTGTCAAAACACTGTGGAATTAATAAATACATACGGTCAGGTTTAACGTTTGCCTTGCAGAACTGCCATTATTTTCTGTCAAAGCTGTTATGCTGTTACACTGTTGATGTATCTGAGTTGCCAAGACAAATCAACAGAAACATTTTTGTGTGACCAACTGTGTTGTATTTACAAAAGTTCCCAGAAACACTAAACTTGTTATTGTGAATGATTCATGTTGTATTTAATGTATTAAAACCTGTCTCCACGGTGCCTTTGCAAACTAGTGTTTTTCTTACTTGAGCCTCATTTTGGTAAGAGAGTACTTTCCCATGAAGATCTGAGGGGTTTTTTGCGCATCGTTAGTGTTGTAATTGTAAGCAAACTCTTGAAGAGTAGAATATAACTGCTGTTCTGTGAACAACTTCTGCCATTTGGATAAAAGCTTTATTTAGTGTTGAAAAAACAGAAAATGCAAAAAATTATGAATTGCATAGCACTGTATAGTTTCAAATCAGATAACCTGTGTGTAGGTGTTTGTGTATGTAGATACACACACACATACACACAGTATAATTTGCTCTTAAGCCTAAATGCCTTAGTAAATGTAAACTGCAGCATGTCAGTGGTATTTCACCTTTTCTTAAAATCTTCTTTAATATGAGTATTCCCTAATATGTACATTCAGAAGCTAAATGACTTGTTGACTTTGTGTATGTTTTCAATAAAAGTCTTGTTAAAATAGATTCATTACATTAAGCTTTCTGTTTAAAATATACCTGGAATGGCATCGGAAGTAGGTGGTGTAAATTAGTTCATCATTAAGAAGCCAATATGGAGGTAGGTAGCAAAATGCTCTGGCTAACCTGCATACCTATAAAACATATTTTGTGAGAAACTACTTGGACTGATTTTATATCAGAAGTTTAGTCAGTTTTGAAACATACTGGGGGAGTGGAGAAGTTGAGGACACATTAATGGGAATTTAGTTTTCAGAGAACTGTGCTGCTTCTACTTTTCCACTGAGTTCCATTGAACTGACAAGGTAATATACATCTCTCCTGCTGTCCTTCCCCTGAAAACTTTAAAGATACTAATTTTCATTTCTAGCAATTACTTGGTGTTCCAACACTAACCCATTTAGCTTTGACTGTCAGAGAGGTTCAGGCTGCACTGTAAAACACGTGCCAGAGTAACTCAGTGACAAGCTGAAAATTACTCTATGCCACAGGCTAGCTGTAAAAAAAAAAAACAGTTGATACACAGGTATTGAAGACTGAGGTTAAAAAAGACAAGGTATGTGGGATGAGAGGCAGAAGTATGCAGTGATAAGAGCCAATAACCACATATGATAAACATCTACTGATCAAATCATAGAATCATAGACTGGTTTGAGTTGGAAGGAACCTTAAAGATCATCCAGTTCCAGCCCCCCTGCCATGGGCAGGGGCACCTTCCACCAGACCATGTTGCTCAAAGCCCCATCCAGCCTGGCCTTGAACACTGCCAGGGAGGGGGCAGCCACAGCTTCTCTGGGCAACCTGTTACAGTGTCTCACCACCCTCAAAGTGAAGAATTTCTTCCTAATATCTAATGTAAATCTACTCATTTGCGGTTTGAAACTGTTACCCCTCATCCTATCACTGCAATCCCTGATCACGAGTCCTTCCCCACCTTTCCTGTAGGCCCCCTTTAAGTACTGGAAGGCCACTATAAGGTCTATAAGATCTCTCCAGAGCCTTCTCTTTTCCAGGCTGAACAACCCCAACTCTCTCAGCCTGTCCTGGGTACGCTTTTGATGCAGCCCTGGATGCGACTGGCGAGCACACATTGCTGGCTCATACTCAGTTTTGCATCCACCAATACCCCCAAGTCCCTGAGAGGGCTGCTCTCATTCCACTCATCACCGTGGCCAGGGCAGCCTGTAGCAGACCCCCACTATGTCACCTGTCCCTGCCCTCCCTTTAATCCTGACCTCTAACCTCTCGGTCAGCTTCTCATCCATCCCCATCTTGGCTTTATGTTACAATCAGGAGCTTTTCAGTAAATAAATGCTTGCTTTCCTCAAAGAAGAGCTTTGTCCAGAGGAAATTTATGCCAGATATGTAACATGACCAAATCCAGCAGAATTTTTCTTAGGTATTTTGCACATCTACTGGCCAGACAGTGTATACTGTGGAAGAGATGAAGAAAAGGCACACCTTTATCCAAACAGAAAAAACCCTATATTTTATAGAAAATTAAGAAGTATTGTGAAAAATTACTTATAAATCTCTTCTCCCTGCTCCCCACCTCTTTCCCCTACTCCCACTGCCAAAAAAAAAGAAATCCTTTTCTGTTTCAGCTGGACCCTGAAGGAAGCTCTCAGATAACACTGGCCTTGTAACATGTTCTGAAAGAGTTCTGGTTGGGCAGAGTTCGAATGTGTTGACTCTTCTGCCACGCCATAATGTCTATATTTTCAGTTAGGACATTCCTAGAAGGCTAAATTTGGCTAGTCATTGACCAGTGTTTCTTTTTCATTCAGCCTTATTTTTAAATCAGCTGTAAAATAAACATAGACTCTGGCTGATTATCAAATTTCTGTCAGTGAAAGTTTTATATGTGTTTGCATATTTACAAGTTCACTCAAAGGTGCAGTGGTGGACTCACTGATGCATAAAGATTATGTTCTGTTCTTTAACAACTCCAGGAGTCAAGCCAAATTAACTAACTTTTCTAAAAGGAAACTGAGAGAAATTATCAGTCATACAGACTTTGTTCAGATGCTGGTGTCATGACCGTTCATAAGGAGCCATGACCTCACAGAACAGCCTTAATTTTGTTGTCTCATTCCTCTGTTAACCAGTAACAAGGATTTAGAGCTTTGCTTTCATATTGATCAATTTAGGTGAGTCAGGATTTCATTAGTGGCTTGGTTTTATTTACAATTAGTGTATCAACCCTTGAGCAAAGGTAATTTTCAACAACATAGTTAAATTCTCAGAAATAACAAATAGCATACTGTCACTGTTCTCAAGCATGGACACTAGTCAGGAGATTAAAAGAGAAAGCAAACTGCCTTTGCAACTTGCAACAGAAGCAGCAGCTGGGTGACAAAACTGCAAACAGTGCAAGTGTTAATGAAGGAAGGACATTGAGTACTTACACTAAACCACATCATCTGCTGATTTCTGCCGTAACAATGCTTAGCGTACACAAGGGTTTGCTAAGCACAGACCTATGTTGATAAACATATTTCAGCTCATGGAGTGCTTTTGATAAAATGTTTGCCAACAGAGCAGAGACAAAAGTATAAATAAATTACTACTCTGAGAAACTTTCTGACTAGCTATTAAACATAATTTCAAAGTAACGCTTGTTTTATTACTAAGGTCATATTATACTTTTTTTCCTCCTCATGACTTTTATTTTTTTAGCACTGAAGCTTGCTTCAGAACTTTAAGGAACTTGTTGTGCAAATATTCATTGCTTTTCAAAAAAGAATCTGCCATTAGCCAATATAATAAATTAAAATTTTCCCTGCTGCTGTTCAAAAACATTGCACTGTGAAACTTGAACTGTTTGCAGTTCAGCCAGTCAGATGAATTCACTGATTCCTAACTCAAAACTTAAACGGAAACTTGGTCTTCCAGATACATCAACATCAAAGTGTACCGAAGCAAATCTGGCATTGTGTTGTCCTACATGATTTTCCTTTGCTCATTTTACTCAGGAAAAAGGAATGGTAGCCTGCTCTGTAGTAATGTTTCCATGGCCTTTACATTTTCCATTAGGCAAATGGCTCCTGCGTATGCATCATGGAAGCAAAACCAACAATGGTTATGCTGCACATAAATATTGACCTGAAGACCTATTGATGGTATTACCTTTTATGCTGCTCTACTGCATATCATATACATATCAAGCATATGTGTACACATAATCATACAGCCGTAGACATGTTTATTGTGTCAAAGCTTAGCTGTTGAGTGCAGAGGAGTAGCCAACTACTTGGAAGCTAGAACTTCTGCCTTATGTTATGTTGCCATTTTCACTTCTACCATCTTTGTTCATTCAGATACACTTTCCTTATCCAATGTTTTGTCCAACCAGGTTAACTAATTCAGCAAACAAGGTGAGCAGAAAGCATGCACTTCCACCACTTGTACAGCTCAACTGTCACGCAGCTGCTCAGCCACGTGTGACCATCCATCCACACCTTCACACCATAAGACAGAAGGGAATTCCTGTCAGCGGGCCTTGTCTCCCATTGTCTCCGATACTGCATTAGACATCCTTGTTCTCATCTTGGCAGGATCTCTTCAAAACTAGTTGAATATTCTGCCTTCCCCTTTCCTTCCTCCTCCCTCCTCTTTCCCCTCTACACCTCACTACTGAAAAAACTTTCCTAGAATCTCACCTCTCCAGTAGTTAGAAAGTTGTCAATCCTGACCTCATGGTAAGGCAATAACCATCTGGTTTTTGTGTTAACAACAGTATTTTTTTGTTTGAGAGGTTAAACAAACCAGGTTATTTATTTTACATTATTTGATAAATCAACACCTCTTCTGCACACCTGAATTTACTCTGGACAACGAAGTCACACAGGTGACATGGAAAATACTAGTACGCTGAAAAAAACCCCAAACCCTTACTGGACTAATGGGAACAGATACTTGGCATCCTGTGAAATTAAGGAGAAAGGAAAAAAAAGAGAACTCCTAGGGAAATTTTAAGACTTAATCCCTAGGCAGGTTAATCCCCATATACTACTTCAGTCCATAAGACATAGGGAGAAAGATCAGAGTTGAGTAATTATGGATTAAGGTGCAGTATTATTCAGATAGGTCTACCAAAATATTGACAACCTGGAAAAGCTCTGCTTCATATAGATAAACCGGAGCCCTGTCCCTGTAGCTGTTCAGCACCCCAAACTTTGCTCAACTTACCACTTTCCCAGAGACACTAATTTTTTTTTTTTTTTTTTTTTTTTCCAGAAATATAGACTATAATTTATTACAGCAACAAAGGCGGCCAGCCACATACTGCACTGGCCACCTTCTACCTCATGAGCAGACCTATGGCATCTGAACCAAAAGTCTCGTATTCCTGGGGTTTACTATGTATGTGCCAGATGGGAAAGAGCTCAACCAAATCAAATGTAAACCAGAGGAACTGTCTTGGCAAATCAGGTACTTTTTAGTGGTGACAAATTTGACACCTGAATGGGATGCAGAGTTTCACCTTGCTGTTTGCTTAGCTCGTTCCTAGAAACTGGAACAAGTGAATGCTGAAATCAGGGTTTACTGGGTGAGCTAATCTCTGTGCTTCTTACTGAATCTTTGCTTTGCTTCAGTGAAGAACAGGGAACACACATTATAAGAAATATAAACTGTTTTGCTGCCTTACTAAGCACATCTACAAGAAAAGTCTACTTAAATTTCAGACTGAAAAATTGTTATTTTGAAAGGTCCCATGAAATGAAATTTTTTTCTTGGGCATCCAAGATCTAAGGTCCTGCACCCTAGGGCATCTATCTCTGCTGCGAGCCTGGAGGGCCTGAGGCCTCATGCTGCAGGAGTCTGCCAGGCAGGATTCCAGCCAGGGGAGCTACAAGGAAAAGAAGCACGATGAAAACGTGCCTTTAAGGCAAATACTGAAATCTGTAAGCAAGTGTGTGCTGCCAAAGTTTGACAAAAATTGGCAGATTCTGTTGAAGTATTTCCATCCAGACAAAGTATTTTCCAATATGAATTTACAATACATTTGCCAACTACAACTTAAATAGTTTCTGTTACAACTTCAGGAATGAATAGTGACTTATTGGTGACGACCTCTTACACTTTTAATGGGGACTGATTTTTCAGAAAGTCCTAACAAATATCCTTTGAAAAGCAAGTAGTTTATTCTGGTTCCTCTGTTGACTTAGGCATACAAAAACATGAGTTAATTTTGAGCAGTTAGGTCACTAAATTTAATAAGTGGAAAGTGTACTGACATATGCTTAAGACAAAATAAAAATTGACCTGAGGGACCTGGCTCACATTTACCAAGTAAACAGCTGCAGCAATTTAAGATGTTATTGTCTCAGCCCCCAGCTGTTTGTTACTGGCCTTATAACAGAGCAAAAATAGAACATTTCAAATTTCCTAGTTGACACTCAAAAGCATCTAAGCATAATTTTTATCTTAATGTTTAAGTTAATTTGCTTAAGTTAATTTGCTTAAGTTAAGTTGTGAATTAGAGCTGTGATGCTCCATTCTGCCATCTCTGCCATGGGGAAACATCTGGAAAAGGGGCAGGAGGGGGAGTGAGGGTATTGCACTACTGTAGTCAGGCTTGCCAGAAGTCACGTGTCAGAGTCCTTAACTGCATTTCTCAAAACTGAATTATGCACTTGCAAGCCTGAATCCCTGAGGATTTCTAGGTGTCTCCTGATTTATTCTGAAATAGGATTTAAAGTTCTCAGTGAGTAATAAGGACTGCTGAGGTTTCTGCCCCTGCCACTTTTGCTCATGGCATTGTATCTCTACATGCGCTCATCACAGATGATCACTACAGGTGTTATGAATAGGAATCTTAATAAAAACAATAATTAAGGTGATGTTAAAAACCCATACTCGTGTAAAATGTGTGTATCCACAGGCCTTATTCTTTCATCTGCCAGAAAGAAGTATGTTCAAACACACATACAGTCAAGAATATTCATGGCGCAAAGTGGTGAAAAGTTAAAGCAGGCATTTGGCTTACAGCTCCAGACTGGAAAAGCTCTAATAGGCAAAATTAGACCTACTAGTAGAAACATAATGACTGTAGTCTTTCATAGGAAATAAGGAGTTCTTAATAAGGATGACTTTTTATATTCCTGGGCTGAACTCGACTTTACCTTAATCCTAATGGGAAGTTTTGTAAATCAAAGTTCCACTTGGAAAATGGGCCAGTTCAAGATTAAATGCTTTGAGTCTGCTAACAGCCTTTTCAAATCAATTGTGGCCTGAAAAAACAGCCTCTTTTGCCTAAAAAATGCATATGTATGTATATGCATATACATTAATGGAAAGTTGGAAGAATTCCTGTTAAACAAGCAAAGCATCATCAGAAAGTATTATACATTTAAAACTGAAATACCCCTTATTCTCAAAACTCAGTAAAACATGAAGTAAAAATTTCACAGACTGTTGGTTTTCAAGGTCACAACATTTCAGGAAATTCAGAGAAAGCTGTAGGATTAGGATGATAAATATATACTTAGAAACTGGAAACAGCAAAACTGCTATATGGGCAGAATTCTGTTCCCTTTTTTGCAACTACTGAGATGCGCAATACTTTTACCTTTTCTAAAAATTTATGACTATTAGCCATTTGTCCGTAAGAAAGTAGACTAATACCACTGTTCATGCTTCACAGCTGGGGTAACATAGGTTTAAACACATGAACTGGCTTGTTCAAAACAAGCTGACACTAAACCAAAATCAGCTTCAAAAGCAGTCTCTAAACAAGAGTACCTTCACAGCCAGACATTATCCTGACTTATATCTTAGTTTTCTTATGGAATTAATGACACTTGGAAAAGACAACATTCAAAAATATGCAGGAATGTACAACATTCTCAGTCAGCCCCTCATTATGTTTCTATATTTAACTCCATTTGTAGATGGCAAACTGACAAAGAAAGTAAATGAGTAACTTGGGAGCAGGGAGCAGTAATCCGGAACTCAAAGCCAAAAGGCAGGTGTAGTAGGTGAAGTTTTCTCACCTTTCCAGGTCAACTTGGATGCATCCAAAGAATATGCACCCTTAGATGACATGTTCTGTGGGAGGCAAAGGCTATACTGTGTGTGTAAAGTGAGAATTACAATCCATTTACAAAGAAACCTTTTTGTCAGACATCTAAAGAACTTGTAAATGTACAGACTTCCTGCAACCACAACCACTATTTCCTCACAGGTCACAGTGTCTGCATGCTAGTTGCTGAGTGCTAGCATGCACAGCCCTTGAAGTCCTCATAACAGCCACTAGCTAGCCATTGAAGATCCATGGGTTTCTGATCTTATTCACCACAAATCTCTTAGCATGTTTCTAACAAAGTACTATGACAAACTAGGATATAGTTTCATAGTACATTAGATGAAACTGCATCTGTGCATCTCCTATCCTTATGCAAAATGTAAGGCACTCCCAATGAATATCGAGAAACCAATCTTGCAGTTCAATGTAATAAAGAATGCACACACAAATTGACCAGTGTATCACTGATGGGTGATAGCACCTAATTCCTTTACAGTGCTATAGGAAAAAAAAAAAAAAAAAAAAAAAGCATGCTTGCATGTCATAATTTACTCTTCTAATCAAGGGGATAAAGGTGCCAGTGACTGTACTAGCTTTATCATTTCTTCTGCTTCTTTTTTCCCAGCCTTCCAGATAAAGCTGACCTTGCCTGTCCCTGGAAGCATAATGTGGCTGAGGCGTGAGTGTCTGGGGCAGAGGACACTCCTTGCCCTTCTTTTAAAAGTCTTGGGGGCCTTTGCCCTTGCACAAGCCCTTACATCCACCCACTTCCTTTTGCATCTCACAGACCTTCAAGGTTTCCAGATTCACTGTAGATCTGCTAGATGCTTTTGCTTGAAAGGAGGCTCAGGCAGCTTTTGGACAGAATGAAGAAGACTGCTAACCAGCTCTTCCACTGTTATAGCAGACACTATCTATGATGATAACACCTTGGCTCTGGGGAAGGAGACAACAGAGTGGGAAGGCTAGGTAGTGCAGGGGATGCAGGACTAGTATCATAAATATTGCAGTATTTTTCATGCCTAATAGCTCTGCTATCACAGATATTTAAAATCATGGTCTGCATACTCCATGTCTAATTTGTTTTGTGCAGACTTATTCATGTATTCATAGCCTTAAGGGTGATGAAATTATTAATTTATTACTCTAATGCTCTCTCAATATTTCACAGAATCACAGAATCACGGAATAGTAGGAGTTGGAAGGGACCTCTGGAGATCATCCGGTCCAACTCCCTCGCCAAAGCAGGTTAGCCTAGAGCAGGTCACACAGGAATGCATCCAGGTGGGTTTTGAGTATCTCCAGAGAAGGAGACTCCACAACCTCCCTGGGCAGCCTGTTCCAGTCTCTACCACCCTCAGCAAAGAAGTTCCTCCTCATGTTCAAGTGGAACTTCCTGTGCTCCAGTTTGTGCCCGTTGCCCCTTGTCCTGTCACTGGGGATCAAATTTGGACTCTTTTGTTGGCTAAGATGGGGCTTTTTAACTAGTAAAATTGTATCAGCACAGCCTCTAGACTGGGCATATTTATATGAGAACAAAAGTTATAGCTATAGAGGTTAAATCCCTACTCATACAGAAATAGGTGCACAAGTATGGCTAGATCCAGACAGTAATATCATTTTAACTAAATCCGCATAAGTAGAACAACTTCGCTTAGCCTTGCTTTTCAAAGCACTTTGCCAAGTAGCTGTCATCATTTTATGACGTGGACAAGTGTGCATTTGCCTGAGACTACCAAAGCTCTCTCTTTTGAGCCAAGCGGGTAACTATTACCATCCTAGATTGAACTCAAACCAGCGATCAAAGACAAAAACGCTGGGGTATTGCCAATTTTCGAGCCATCAGTGACCAGACCTTGTGTTGCCTGCTTCGCACAGTGACTGCGTCATAAGGGACTGTGTGATCTTTACATAGTTTTGCTTTTTGTAGTAGATCCTTATCAACAACTTATTTCCAACTAAGTGCAGACTTTATTATTAAACTGTAATATTTAATAAGGAATAGCCCGCAGAGAAATCTGAAAACGCTGCAGTTCTATAGGACACGTCCGAGCAGAGCGCTGCCCGCAGCCGCGCCCGCCCCGCCTGACTGACCGCCCGCCCCGCCGGGCCGACGGACTGACCGCTTGTCTCTCCCGCCTCTCCCGCCACCGGGCCGACTGACCGCCCCGCCGGACCGACTGACCCACCGCCCGCCGCGCCCGCGCCTGCCCGTGCTCCGCCGCGGCCTGGTGCCCTGGCAGGCCTCGCCCCCTACTGGTCGCCGGGGCCGCTGCAGAACCGGCTCGGTAGCCGAGATGCGGAAAAGGGCCGGAGGCTTTCCTCGAAACTGATCGGCGGTCGCCCTGTTTTCACGAAGCCCGGGCATATACGAAGTACATAATACGCCGGTCTACGGTGGCATTTTTAATGTGAAAACACAGGGGTTCATGGTAAGACGGGTACTACTTCTCCTCCCGTCTGGTGTCAGAAGGATGCAGTTCCCACCGCTGCTGCTAACTACTCTGTGTTTGTCCTGGTTTGGCTGGGACAGCATCACAGCACCACAGCCCAGCCACGCCAGGCAAGCCATGGGCAGTTTGGAGTCAGCCAGGGCAGCTTCCCTGAGTGAGCTACAGGTGTAGCCCGTCCCATAATGTCATGGTCAGTATAAAGGGGGAAGGTTTAGCAAAGAAGGGGAGCTCCTGGGGGGTTTCTCCTGATGATTGCTCTCTGGTCAGTAATGACAACTGGATATTCATTTGGCTGAGTATGACTGTGTATATGTCTGTTGGCATTGGTGGTGTTTTGTTAAATCTGTTTCACTTCTGCCCACATGTCTGCTCTCTTTTTTTTCTGATTCTCCTCCCTGGCTGGTGAGGGTTCATCGGGTGGTAGTTTATCCCTGGGTACAGGCTAAATGTAGACAGTGTTTTAGAACACTAAGGTTCCCCTCTGCCTTCAATTTCTGTAACAAAGCAGTAGCTTTTTTTTAAGTATAGAGGCAGATGCCCGAAGGCTAGGGATTAATATTGTGCTTCTGAGGGCTTCTAGTCAGCAGAGTTCCCAGTGCGGTGTGCCAGGCTACTTACAGGCAGCCAGTTCCAGCTAAATTTTAAAATAATGCTGCACAGAAAAATAGCTGAATGCCCCACTTTCAGTTAAAAGCATTAGTCAAGACAACAGTAAGATATATAACTCTGATATGTTCATTTAAATTATTAACCCTTTAATTCATAATTAACATAGTATGAAAAGAGACTCTATGAAGTAAAAATACTAGCTTACATAAAAAAAAAATATTTGAACAACTTGAGTATGAATAAGACCCTGAAAGTTCTTTAAAACTGTTGGTCAAAAAATGCACTCAGAGTGAAAATAAACATGGTTTAATTATATGCACAGAAGCCAAATGTAATGTTCTTATCACTAGATCTAAGTGATTTTTCTCCGAAATACAGCAGCACAGTGGAAAGAGCTAAAAACCACAGCAAAAGCACAGTGAGACACACTTGGGGATACAAAAAGAAAGGTAAGCTATAAAAACACCTAAAAATTGATGTGAGCTGATTACTGCTCTTAGACTTGTTTTACCTGTTTGATATTCCTCCTGTTCAGTCCCATCATTCTTTTGCTTTCAAACTCTTCAGTATCTGGCCTTTAATATATACTGAGAACTTCAACAGTTTGCTTTGTTATTTGCCACACAGATCCTAATTCTGTGTTTTTGACGTCTATCTTCAGCTAAGCTTTTTGCACAAACAACTAGATATCCAACTCTACTGAGGAATTTAGTGTGTAGCTCACATCTACCCACCATTAGAATTCCCCAAGTAAATATTCTGTCATTTACATAATTTGACCTTTCCCAGCAGGTGTCCAGTTCAATCCTCCCCTCCCTTGCAGATTGTGTGTTGCAGTCCATATGCTACTTGTGGTAACATTTTCCCTGTTTCCCTTGCTACCATTTCAGCTCATCTGCACATTGGGCATCACGTGTGAATAGAAATGGTCTCTCCCCTGGAACATCTTCCTGTGTGATTCTTGTGTGAGCTGTCCCAAAATCGGTTGAGATTGGGCTCCTTTATTTAAGACCTATTTCCAACAAAGCCTTTCTGCTACAGGGCCTTTACATTTGTCAGGGCAAACCAGCTGCGATCCTGAAGCAGCCAGTTTGGTACAGGATTGCCTTTGCATCTCCTTATCTTTAGCTGGGAAGATGCTACATGGCCATAGGATAAGCAGGGGAAATTATGGGCAAATAGGTGGCAAAGGAAAACACAAGACTCCTTTCCTCCAGTCAGAGGCACTCTTGGGAAAAGACAGAGGTGTTGGCTGATTAACTTCAGGGTATGATACCTTGTTCAAGTGCAGAGTAAAGTGTGGTGCTGGTTTCCAAGCATAGCAATGTGAAGAAAAACAAATACTGCATCAAAGTGGAATCTGCAGCAGCAAAGTCCTTACACAGAATGCATGTCCATTCCTAATAAATGAAGCTTATCCATATGTTCAGGAGACTATGTATGTTTCTGCAAAGGCAGCTGTCCTGTTATCCTATAGAAATTTGTGTATCTAGTGTTAAGTACAGTAAAAGCAAAAGTCAGCATCACTAAGAGGTTTACCTATTTACAGGAATTGTATTACAAAATGGATTAGCTACTGTGTGCTTCTGAACTTTCTAGTATACAAGCACTTTGCAAACTTTATTGATCTTTACAGAAGTCTTGTGAAGGACAAACTATGATCACTCCTGTTACAAATTCCTTCTCTTGATAAAAAGCACTGAGATGTATCTCTTAAGCAGCTTTTTCACAGTAACAACAAAGTCTGTGGCAGAATCAGAACTAGAGCTCCAGAAAATGAGTTTACAATACAAAGGTACAAGTCCTTTTGTCTCAGTAAAAGAAACTATTGGATAAGTTCAGGAAAATATTTTTCCCCAGTGTGATATCAGTATTTAGATCCATTACTTGGATATTTTACTTGTTCCACTGTGTCTTAGAATTTCTGAATTCGCTGGTACTTTATTTCTCTGATTTCCTGAGAAGTGAGCCCTTGCAAGGCTCTGAATATGACATTCAGACATTAATAGCCCTGTTCAAACTTTGAAGACCTTTCTTACTGACTTAGATGTACCATCAGTCTCTGTGTACAGTTCGTTTGTTCGTTTGTCAAGCATTCTTGAACTCACTTTGAACTGTACTATCACTTTCCTAAAAGTGTTTTAGGATCTGCACTGGTATGCAGACCTGTTGCCTTCTGTGAGTATCATCTACCTTTACTTGGTTTTATATTGTTTGATACTTATGCAAGAAATGAGTGAAAGCAACTTGAGTGGGGAGAAAATATAAGCTTTTCAAAAAAGCACAGGGTCTACATCTGCAAGTTCTAAAATGCACCACTGTTTAAGAGCTTGTTTCCTATTTGAATACGCCTTATTAAACAATAAAACCAAAATTAGTGGACAGAACAATCTAGATTATTTTGTTTATCTCTTTGGAGTTATGATATCAAAATAAAAACTATAAGTGTTTAACAAGTTGGGGGGGGGGGGGGGGGGGAGGGAGGGGGAGGGCGAAAATTAGCTTAGCAAATTGCTGCCAGGAGATGGCACCATTAACAAAATAATTTGAGTGTCACATACAAGTTCCTCTCAACCATCTGTATGCCTGAATGTTTCGACGATTCCAGATGTTGTCTGAGCCCGATCCTGCAAATCATTTACCCAGGCAATCCTCACATGTGAGTGATCCAAGACACGGCAAAAGGATACTGCATGCTGTGTGACTGGTGACTTATTTGCTCGTGTTGGTAGAATGGGACTTGTGCTTGTACAGGCAGAGACTAACAGTTACTGGCCAGTATTTTCCTCCCTGATAAGTACATATTGATTTGGAAAAGTGATTGAGGAGTTATAGGGATATGAGGGGATATATTTGTCTATATAGATAATGTTTTATTAATTTATTTCTTACTCTGCCATAAACAGGCTGCAACTAAGTTGCGTGAAGAACTGAACGCAATTTCTCAGAGAAATGCTGATTTGAAGTGGACTGGCTCTGACTGCAGTTGCAGGAGCTGAACGCAAATATTCAAACACTCCTTCCTGGACCCTGAAGGTGTGATATTCTTTGTCATTCTTCCAATACCTCCAAAGAATAACATTAAACAATTTTATATTTACAAGCCTGTAGGGAATCCAACTTAAAATGATAAGAAATGAAAAGACTCTGAGACCTTACCCTACCCTGCTTAGAGAACATCCCTGTGGTCAAATCAGTCCCATGGAAGGTGAAGGAAAGATTCTGGTTGATAATGATAATGTCAGAATTTCACCTGTTGACTGCAGATGAGCTGGACCTTTGCACTCACACAGCTTGCAGGATTGGATCTCTTGTGTGACAGGAAGCAAAATAGTTGCCATGTGTTTCACTTCAGTTTCAAGCACTTCAGGATTTGAATCCTCTTGGTTAAGTAATTGATGTTTGAATGCCCTGTGTCCTGCTTGGTATTTTAAAATAAACCTTGCTATAGCACAGATTATGAATCAAAACAGCTGCTGTAGATGAAAGTGTACTTAAACGGCAAGATAGCTCTTTCTGAATTATAGTAGTGTCTCTCATGTATATTGCTTCAGCACTCAGGGAGCTAAATTTTGTGTATTTCAGTTTAAAAGATTCATTATATAATCTGGTGTTTACAGCTCTTTTATTTTTTTAATGTCTCCCCCAACACTTCCTGCCAAAAATCCAATTGAACAAAAAAATTCCCTTGTTACCAGTATCTGTTGTCAAACTTGCGTTTCTCATATGCCACAGCATATGAGATCATGAATAAATCTTTTGTCTTCTGCAAATGCAACCAGAAACAGTTGAAAATAGATATTTTTTTTTTTTTTAACAAGCATTGCAGTAAGCTGTTTGCAAGACAGTCAAACTCTGGCATAAAGCACCTCTAGGCATGGTTAAAACAACTAGATTAAGATTTTTCATTTGTTCATTGATTTTATGGTGAACCTTCAGAGGGTCTAAAAAATAAAAGAAAATCAGAGCTCAAATATTGACTTTCTGGTGGGGTTAGCAGAGGACCTGTATATGTACATTATTGTAAATAAGCCAGGATATGAAAACATGCAGGGGATAGTCAATTGGTCTGCACTAAATTGTGATGAAAATGCTGTCGTAAGAAAGATTGCATACAATCTTCTTAAAGTGTGCTAGTGCCCGTGTCAGAGATAGAGATGAAGCCTTCATTCCTCTACTAAAACAGAAAACAGAAATTGTAGAAGCCATTGCTCAAAACATGCAAAACCATTACATGCAAGGTAAAATATATGGACATAGTGATTGAAAACAAACAAGAGACTGAAAGCAAACTAGTGGGGAAACCAGGGGGCAAGATTGCAATATGGTGCTATTTTATTTATCACAGAAACAGCTGAAATGAAGTAAAAGTAGTGCAATGCTCTCAAAAAGGAAAGAACGGGGGGGGGGGGGGGCGGCCAGGGGGAACCAACGGCTGCAAAAACGTGTGGAATTGTGAAGAAAGATGTTCTCGCTCTCTTGTTATCTGCAATGGAAAGGGAAATAAAATATTTTGCTAGTCATTGTAACAAACCAGAACTGAGAAAACATTTCTCATACTAGCCAAAAGCAACAATGAGGACTGTACATATTGCTTAGCTGCTTGGGGTTACTGATAGATGTCATAGTATTAATTGTTCATTCTACTGTGGAATGATTGCTGCAACAGCTCCCCTTACCTTTCCGAACTTCCAGTCTTACTGCTGTAACTTACTAAAGCTCGTGCTCTGAGCTTCAGTAAGCCCTTTAAGCTACATCCTCTAAGAAGCTCTAGTAAGCCATGGCCTCTAAAAAGCTACGTTTAGTGCAAAATATACCTTACTGCACACAGACATGGTGAAAGACACAATAGTTGGAATTCTCTGAGCACACACTGCTTTTATCTACATTTCTGCTTGCAGTTCAAAATATGGGGAATTAGGCTTAAAAACTTTTGAGAAACCGTGGTTTTCTCTTTAATTCTTCTTGCCTATGACTTAGTAGAATTATTCTTCAGTTATTACCTCCATTTAAATGACAGAGAGTGGGTGACAAGTTACGGTGAGGTGAAAGCAGGATCAGTTTTAGTTTCATGTCCCTACTGGCCATTCATCTGATTGTCATGAGGGAATCCAGCCACTGAATGCCTGAATGTTTGGAGTCTCTGGAACGGATGGGAAGCCTGAGCGCTGCCCTTTAACCTTCTGGCCTCTTGGCTTACTCTTAGATTCTCTCATAAGAGCTGAACCTTGCCATCCAACTTCCTACCCCAGCAGTAAGTCCAAACTCCCATTGTCACTTAAACTCCTAGAATCCCCCTGAAAAGTGAGCTCTCTGGTTTACAATTTAACCTTTCAAGAGCCAAATCAGTGATGTGATCAACCTTTCTGGTAACAAAAGTTTTGCCATCACTTTTTTAAGCTAGGGTTGTATTTTACTTAATAAAATGGAAGAGACAGCGAATTTCTGGAAAAAGAACAAATAACCTAAATGTAATGCCTTCTCTCTATCTCTTCCTATTTCTGAAATTCTTGTAAGTTCATCTGTCTTCAGGAGGATGTCTGCCTTCAGCAGGATGCCTTGTCAGCTGTGAGCTTCTCATTTCAGCTCCTACAATTTGCAGGTAAACTCTGCTACCAAGAAGGCTCTCCACTGCTTAGAACAGTTATAGCTTGTGGCTGTAGGTCTTGCACTAGCAGTCCCTAGAAATAAAAGCTAGGGAAACGTATGTTAGACTTGAAATCAAGGTAGATTTTGCAATCTGATGTGAATAGCTACAATGTTTATGCTCCAGAAATTATGTGTTGACGTATTCACTCATTGACTGTGTTTTTCCAAGGAGAATATGGGCTGAATACCACACCGCCTCAAGGCAGCAAATAATTATAACTAGACAAATCAGATTAAATATTTTGTAGCACACTAGAAAAGCTGGAAGTGTTGTGAAACAACTAGGACAAACCTGCTCTGAAGTGACTTCAAGGAAAGCATTGTGTTAGCCTGAATTAAGATGGAAGAGTAAGGAAGTAGTATGCAGCAAGTGCAAAAACAAGGTGGTAGATTCTCACTGACAAATCCAGAAAATAACAGAACCAAAGAATAAAGATGAGGCTTAGAGACAATTGTGGGTTTTTTTTAATCCAGGAGAAGTCGTTTGTATAGCCACTCTAACTTCTTTCACAGGATCAGCTGTAGAATCTCATCCTGGTTCTCTTCCCTATGAAGTCCAAGAACTTTTGACTGAATATTGTAGAAAGACCTCAAACCAGCAAGGGGTGGGAAGCTGTTTTGTATAAGACCTATGAAACAACTCTGTTCCACAAACTTCAGGTATTAACTTCCCTCTGATACAGCTTTTCTGTCCTTATGTTCCTGTTTCAGAGCTGACTAGAGGAAGAATTGAAAAAGGGAAACATTCCACATAACAGAGATGCAGCTTGATTCCACTGACAGTGATCTTCAGCTCAATCAAAAACCATGCAGTTATGCCCTCAAACATCCCCCAGTCTGACAGCACTTGCATCCAAGAGCTTCAGTGCTGTTAAAAAAAAAAACACCAACCAAACATTTATTGGTGAAATTGGACTATTTTTCAATTAGTTCTTAGTCTTCGTAGTCCTGGACAAAACCTGGTTTAGTGACCAATCTAACAGCCAGGAAAGGTTCACCAACAGTAGAGCAAGGGGGAACTGAAAGCCATCGAGGCACTTCAGTGGTTCCAGACTTAATGTGTAGATGCATTTTGAGGCACATTTTACTGTACTCCAGATGTTTACCAACAAGTCAAGTTAGTTCAGTCTCTCTAACTTATAGTAAGCTGTCACACATATTAGTGATCCTCCTTGCATATGTTTTCATGTAACTTTTAATCTGGATTGCAAGGATTTAGGTCCATCTGCTCATACAATGTTACAAAAACCTAAGGCTTTAAATAGAACCACCTGAAAATAACATAACTAGTGTAATTTTGGAAGGCTTTCCTCTCTCCTTCCTGCCCAGTTCACTGAGAGAAGCTGATGACTATACTAAAAAGCAGATCACCAATATCTAGACTCTGGAAGCATGGGTCAAATCTCAGCAGGATTTGCTCAACTCTTCAGTCTTCCAAAGTACCTAATGGAAGTAAGAAAGGAACATCAGGATGAAACCTTAAAAGATGAGCACCTGCTGTCACTTAAGTTAAAATATCTCTGAAGAGTTCAGCCATAGATAAGTGCTGGTGGTCCCAGGCAAAATTTTCTTTCCAAATGTCAGTCTTTCTCCCTGTTTGAATGTAGCTCTTGGAAGCTGTAAATAAAACTGATCAAATATTTTCCATCTAAACAGTTGTGGTATGCAGAATTATGTTTTCCAGTATCAAATTTACCTTCCAGAAAAAAACCCAAAACCTGGAGGTTAACATATTTAGGTTTCTCAGATTAAAAAAAAAAAGATCAGTTTGCTTTTAGAAGAAAAAATTTGAGTCTTAAATTCTGAAAAGTGGTACTGTGCTCTGGTTTTAGGTTGGCTTAGATTTTGTATGATTGCTTTAGTCATAGTAAGCAAGACAGTTTATTCAAAGTGACAAGATTAAGAGAAACATGCTATTTTACAGCTATTTGAAAAGGTGATGACAAGACATACCTTTCTAGCCAGTGTCTTAGTGGGACAACGAAATATCTACTTTTCCCAATGTTTACTCATAAGATAAAACTAGAGATGAGAAAAACAAAAACCTTTGATGCCATCAAGTCCAAGTTATTAGAATTGTTAACCTCTCATAGGCAGTTCAGATGCACTGAGATCTGAATGGCTTCCAGAGAAGTGATGCATTCTTGTTTTTACAAGGCTCTACAGCTGTAACTTCCTTTTCTTCAAAGTACAAAGGCAAACATAGAAAATAAAAGTCAAGCCACTGGGAAAATCATTCTTCTAAAACTGGATTGAAATCACTACAACAATAAAATAAAATGTATTTCAAATATTGTTTACTAATTATTTTGATATGTTGTACCTTGCATTTAATTTCTGTCCTCTAACTGCAGAACATTGGTGAGTTCTCTCTTTTCTTTTTTCCCACCTTTTGTCCATACCTGATATTCCTTGCTTCTTCAGGCTTTTTAATCACAGTTGGGGCCCTTAAAGTTCCTTCTAAACCACAAAAGAACACCACGTACATCACCTCCACATTATTTAATTGAAAAAATAGAAAGAGATGTTTAGAATTTAGTGGTCAAATTGTACCTAAGATGTACCTAAGTGTTGGAGTGTCCTGGGAAAGGAAGGCAAGGGGAGAGAGGCAAGGCTATTGCTTCACAACTTCAAGGCCTGAATACCTACATTTTCATCTTCAAAATATGTTGTTATATATTATTGAATTATGTTGATCTTCTAGTCAATGAGTTAAGGATCAAAGCATGTCAATAATACATTAGGCTCAGGGCAGCTGGTCAACAAAAAAAGGATGTCCCTTTCTGGAAAAGCTGGAAAGCCATATAAATAAGGACTATTTTTAGTTTCCTCTGTACGTTTTCTTTGTTTGATACACCTTGCATACAGTTATACTACCCAAGAGGTTTGATCTGATTCTTACGTGCTAGCTTATGATATTCCCATTACTCCAGAGGTTTTATAGAAACTGGAGAAATACATGCAATGCATAGCAAGCAACCAGCTTTCTCACTCTTCCATTGGCACAATTTGTTTTAACCCCTTTATCCTAAGAACTAAAAGTGAGTAAGCTAATAAAACTCAACTACAGTCATTGGCATATCTGAAGTTTGTTGCGTGTATTAGCACCACCAATACTAGGCTGATGTGTAGCTAAAAGCACCTGTCAAAACAAAAGAGCTTCACGCCTCGCAGGTTTAAGCCCCAGGTAAGAAACTCGGCCTTGCGGATAGGCTGAAAAGATGTTGCAACCTGAAACGAAAAAGACTTGTAAGAGAGAAAATGAGATCCCTCTGGGTGCCAATAGGCTTCTGTTTGCCACGATTAAATCCTCTTTGTTTCACTACATACATCAGTGCAAAAACAAAGTCAGATCAAGATAAAGAGCTTGCAACACATCTTTCTCTCTTTTTACCTCCCCATCACAATTGCCACCTTTTTCCCTGGACAAGCTTAAAAGAACTGGCTTTGCTCAAATAAAATTGATGAGACCTCTGAGCAGGTGTACAAGACAGCTTTTGGCTTTAAAAAAGTGTGAAGCACTTATGTCAATGACCTGATCAAATGATAAGCATGCTGGCTTCCTTTGCTCTCTAATTAATTTTCTCTCTTGAAGAGGATATCTAAAATTGCATGATGCCTAGGCTAGGTCTTAAAGTCTTAACATCAATGGAAATCAATGAAATAATGCTTTTCCTGGAAAAAGAAGCTACTGCTATAGTACATGAGCCTCTGCAGAATTAGAACAGTGTTGTAACTCTCCAGTTTGGACCAAATGTTTATTTCAGCAATTGTTTTAAATGTCATTGTTAATACAACATAAAGTTTCTTTGTCTAAACAAAACAAAGATACTGGCAGCATAGTGGCTACATAAAGCTGGCAGGAACTGGGGTCAGATAGACATACATTTTAATTATCTCTTTGAATCAGTAACCTCATTCAGAGACATTTATTACCATCTACTGTATTGTGAAGTAATGACTGTGCAACTTCTTCACAAACACTGATTTCTCCCTGTAAAAGCAGTATAGTCAAATGAGGGAGTGACCAGATCAAGTAATGACACAGTCCACACTGAAATAATAAACAATCCTTTGCATTTTATTTTTTTAGAGTGGCAGGAGTTCACAGTGCTGCTGTTCAATAGTAATACGCTTCCCATAACACTGAAGTGCAGAGGTGATTGGTTAAAATGAGTGCTGCTTTAGCAGAGGTTGATTGTGAAAGAATAGAGAGTTAACAAGCAATTTGTGCTTAGGGCAATTATCTTTGTGTTTCATAAAGTTAAAGGAGTTTGCAAAGCTTCCTCCTCCCTACCCTGTTTATGTTCTACAAATGATATGGATGTACTGCCTTTAGTTAGTAAAAATATATAGAGGACAAACATCACTGCTGAATTAGTATAGAACTAATTGCAGTAACAGTTTGTGTTAAATTGAAGTTAAACTGATACTCAGCTTAGGTATCCTCGATGAGGTGAGATAAGGGTTCACTCAGGTGCAGATACACAATACATTTGGAAAAAAGAGAAGCTAAGCTAGTCTGATAATTACACTTTTTTGTTGATGACTTCCTCTCAATGAAAGAATAGGATTCCACAAATGAAGTATGCCTTACTATGTTTATTTACACACACATACCTGGGTGTAAACAGTTCTTGCTTTTTGGCTTTGGAGCTTTGCTGTAAGCACTGCTAGCTCACTCTGCCCTCAGCCTGTGGTGGATATCGTTACTATTTGCTAAAAACTCTAACGAGCAGAGGTGGATTTGGCTTAGGTCTTACTACATAGTTCTTAACTGGTAGTTGTAGAAACCCTACCAACAGCAGAATAAGTTGCAGAATTAAAAAAAAACAAAACATAACAAACAAACAAACAAACAACCCCACAAACAAAAACAAACAGAAAAAAAACAACCCAACCCCCACCCCACCCCACCCCCAAACTAAAAGAAAGAAAGAAAGAACAAGAATGGAAGAGGAGGATCAAAAATTATTTGAGAATGAATAAGAAGAAAATTCTCAGCAGACTAAGCTGAGCAAACTTTCTGTCTTTCATTATCTTAAATATTCAAATCTGAAATTGTATTTTTATATTTAAGGACACATAGATTTTTTTAAATCAAGATTTTCTCATGCCCTGAGCACAGTATAACAATCTTAACAAACTTCTAAAACACACCTATAGTTATGGGTTTTTATAGTAAAATAACATAGAAGGCAAGATTGTAGTGATCTTCTTACTATTACTTAACACAATTTCACTGGATCACACAGAGCTGCTTCTGAAATGAGAATTTCACTGTCAGTAAAAGTACTGCAGTCATGCTGAATCCATTCAGATATGGCCTTTTCTTTTTCTTGATATGTTTTGCAATCTACCAAGGGACTGGATATTCAACAGTTTGTGGCATCAAATGTTTGGAATTTCAGTTCCCAGGAAACTCTACTGACCCAGTCTTAGCTCAAGTTTTAAGCCTGCAATGACTCAGGTAGCAGATAACCACTTACAACCACGTCATCCAACTGTGTCATTGCTATGCTGAGATGTAAAGTTAAAGAGTACTGAAGTGAAGGAAATGCAGCATAACTGCATATTTTTTTCATTGTTGTTTCATTCTGTTTTTATTCTTCTGTTGCCATATTCATTCATACTCAAAATTCACACTCAATTTCTTTGTAAAATTAGAAAATAAGAAACTTAGATAATCCCTTCTTATAGCATGCACTGACGGCATACCACTGTCCTACAACAGGCATTTCTAAACTGGGAGACATTAGGCAGAAAAGGTAAAATACTTCATTGGGCATAAACCACTTGTAACATTTGCAGTCTGGGAAACTGGTTTTAGTATGGTAGCCAACAGTAAACAACCCCAACAAAGGTCTGATATGTTATTTTGTCCCCACAGGATGACCCAACAACCTGGTATATGCATTTCTTTTGTATGATCCTGAATGGCCAAGAAAGCTATGTGGTTCATTTTGCAATTCCTGTTGGTTTCACTGTACCTATTGAAGGGATAATCCATTTATAGAAGTGAGCATTTTTTAATTTCCCCATAATATTGTTGGTATTAATATGTTCTAAATACAAGGAAGCTTATGTAAAACACAGCATGAGAAAGAAAAATACTGAAACATGATTTTTAAAATGATAAGTATGTCAGTCCTTTTAAAGTAGAAAAAGAAATGCACTTCAATATTTGTACTTCTAGCAAGAAAAAGTTTTGGGTATTTTTTGGAGAGGAAAAATGCAGAAAAGGGCACTGTATTAGCTAAATATTGTACCTTGCAACATCAGTCATTTGCTACTCAATAGTACTGAAAGGGCCTAATTTATAAGTTTTTCCATTTCCCTGTTATGCTGGTTTGTAAGTTCTGACATTGCTACTGGTATGTTAATGAGAAGCTAGTGTTCCATTAAGAGTAAACCATATGCTCTACCGCATACTGTGAAAGAGAAAGCATATAATGTGACTGTTGCCTTAGTAACACATTAATTCATTTTGTCAGTGTTGGCACAGATCATTTCATTTATAAGAAAACAAGTATAATAGTTTACCACATCTATAATATTTACAGTGTTTCTGTTACAAAACAGTGACAAAATGAGTTTAAAAAATAGACTTGGGATGATATTATTAAAATATGGAATTTGTGGTAAAAATGTTCCCATAGAAATTAAAAATAAGATTGGTGTAAAATTTCTTTTCACATTATAACACCAAACTGTTCGCTTTTTTGCATATTTGTATTGCACTAATAATATGCACAAAAATATACTCCATGAAAAACCACAAGTGCATTAACAGTTTTTAATGAATGCTAAACAAAATATTCCCTACAACAGTTTTGTTAAGTTACAACCATTACAACCTAGTCGTATGTTAGAGTGTTACTCATAACAAAGCTAAACATTTATCTCTTTTTATCTGTTCTTCCAGATGTTTCTTAGTATTTTAACACTGCTAAAATACTGGAATTAAAGTATTCTCCTCTCTTAAGAGAGCATATCTTACATTTCATTCATTGAAGAAGTAGGTGTGTATATATATTTTAAAAAGTGCATTATATGCTTTAGCCAGAAATGATACTTAGTATGAATCGAGATACTGCAAAGATTTGCTAAGCAAAAGAAGTGGAGAAGGAGGGAAGGTAACTCCTCTCATTATATGCAGAATGGTCTCAGCCCTATTTGTTCTTTGGACATTGTACACCTGTAAATGCATGTTTTTAACAACAAACATTTTTACATCTGTAATGCACACTGATCACTTTATACTAAAATATACAAAATTACATTTTAGCTATGACTGTAATGAAAAAAACATTTTTCTAGAGAAGTTACCCTCTTTTGCACACATCCCAAGCAAGTACTTAATAAGTTGTCAGCAGTGTTTACAGTTCTTTAGTTATTTGAACTAATGCACGTATCCTGTAAATGTTCAGTACAGTTCGATTTCTTAACACAGTATGGATAGTGGGGCAACTTACTCTCTCAAAAATAAAGAAGAAATCTTTCTAAAACTGTGCTGAGACCATACTTAACAAATCTGTAATGCTGTGGGAGTTTTTAAAGAGGATTTACTTAAATACAATTATGGAACTTTCTAACATAACTCAGGAATCATTTCCATTAAAACTTATTAAGTCTTGTGAAAAACTTCTGTAAAGAAAATTTAAAAGAAAAAATTACAGTAAGGTAACGCATAATAAGATGCCTCTGGAATATATAATGGAACACAATCACGGTCACAGAAAATAACACTGAAACATTTAGTCTTATTTTTGTAGATATTTTATTTTATTTTATATGGAAGAATAGAAATAAATCCATAAAGTCTTAAAAAAGCCCTCTTTTAACTGCAAAAACTTTAGCCATTAAAATGTATTTGTCACCTTTAAAACAAAATTCCATTTCCAGATGATGTTAATATTTTTCAGCTTAATATGGTGCAATTCAAAGATTAATTAATACAATTATTCATATTGTGTGGTTCTCAAATAATGTAGGTAGTACATTTAATAATCTCTTGTTATAGCTAATGAAACAGCTATGAATAGAAATAGCTGATAAAGTAGCTAAAATCTCTTGTTAGATGAGCCCAGTTCTGTGTTATTTGTAGCAGTATTTAAATTCATAGATTTCTGCTAACATCCATCATTTGGTTAACTCAAATTCAAAGACATTTTGGCTAAGGAAGTTAGAGCTTACATTTTCTTTGCTGCTTAAATGAAATTCCATGCCGGAAGCTGGATGTCATACTGATACAAGATCACATGACAACACCGAACACTTGATACTTTTAAAGACTGTATTTAATAAGGAAAAATAAGAAGGAGAAAAGCTTGTGAACATAAGGGTTGCAGAACTTTTGTGGGAGCTATATAGCTGCATTTGATCCAGAAACAGTGTAGAGTCCTCAAATATTCTTTTACATCATAATCAGTCTTATATCACATCACCAGTACAAGTGGTAGGAGGATCAGATCCATAATCTCTTCATGCATATACAGAAAGGATGAAATAAGGAAAAAAAAAAAAAAGAGAAGTAGTGACTTACAGAACAAACAAGGAGTTCTTTACCTGCTGCATAGTGCAATCTCAATTACTTTCAATTGCATCGGGACTGAACTTTTGGAACACTTTGGGTCTGACTTCTGTACTGATTTCTGACTGCTGAAGTTAAAAAAATGAATAAAAAGAATTTACTGTTGAATTTATCCTATTTTTCTTTTGACCTATGTATTCAAAACATTTTTCATTATCAAATATAATGCTGTGTCTTCTCTTTGGGTGCCCGTACATGTTTCACAACTGTTATTGAGAAATTAGATTATTAGGTATGATTTGAAACAAATTGTATGATACTAAACAACTAACATAAGCATTTTGTGTAAAAGTCATTATGTTCAGGTGGAGGCAGATGACAGCCTAAATCACATGAATGAATGTTTTCTAGATACACTGTATCACCGCCGATAAAGGTTTCAATATCGGCTATTGTTTCACACAAAATCATAGTTATGGGGCTTTTCATCACGGTTGTTATTGTGAATCACTTTGTACAAGCCAAAGCTACTAACTTGGAACATTTACATAAATGTTTCTGAAGATAATGACTGTTTTTCAAAAGTGGCTACTGAAGTTTAGAACATGAGCCTATATTAGCACAACGTTGACGAAACCTCTTTTCCAGAGATGTGCCTTTTTCAGCACTCACTTTTAACAAGCAAAGGAATCTCAGTATGACTATATCAAATCAAACAGTAGACTCTCATCTGAAGCCAGACCTGGTGTAAACTTTGATGTGATCTCTTCAAGAGCATGGACATAAAAGTCTCTTACATTTCTGCTGGACATCCCACATTTCTTACCAGTCTTTTAAAGGGCAGTTAAGGGCAATTTTAGTGCCCTACTGCTCTGAAGGCAGCGTGCAACACCTGGCTGGGTGAGTGGATGGAGCAATGCCTTCTGCTGAGCTGCTGATGCTAAAATTATCCAGCGCGTCTTCATCAAAAAATAATGGACACTTTCGAAAATCCATGTCAGAGAATTTTAATTTTGTATTTCTCGTTTAGTCAGTAGCAAGCAGAATTTTGACCAAGCATAGAATGCAGTGCAACTTCAGATCAACGCGCAAAGGCTTATAATCAGCTGCATGTTTAAGTGGATATACCAAGGTGTTCTTGTCCTCACTTCACAATGACAGGCTGCCTTTTAAATGTACTCACTGCTGAGTGATACATCCATTTACTTAAGACTACATGTTCCCTGCTAATCTTTTTTTAAACGTTCTGGATCTGGCACCATATTATACACTTCCTCTATGTGTGTATAAAAGACCTGGGCTAACATTTCCTCGTTTCTGACAGGGGAGGATGAACATAGAACCAAGGTTTGTATCAGATTTTCCTCAGAAACACGCTAAATCTTGTTCTTCACTAGTAATTGACCCAAGTACTGACGGAATCAATAGATAGCTGAAATTCAGAAATATTATTTAAAATTCTTGAAAACTAAGGTACAAGTTATTATACTACCCAATAATTATTCTCTTTGCTGTTGGATGCATATCAAGCTACATTCACAGTAGCAAAACTTAGGTGCCTTGCTTCAGTGTTGGCGTTACTGTAATATGCCACTTAGCTTATGAAGCACACTACAAGCAAACATAGCGAAGTTTTGCTGTCTTGACACTGTCCCTGCATGTTCGGACTGGACAGGAACACCAACTATAGAGGCTACTGTAAGAGACTCTGTCCCTTAAAGGCAACTCACTTATTTTCCTTCTGCCTCTACCACCGCTTTTGTCCAGAGCTTATTTACAGGATGAACACAGCTTATGAAAAAAAAATAATAAAGAAATGGGAAAATGTTCAACAAGGATAAAGACTCTTAAGTGCAACGTATAATGTTAGAATGTTTAAAAGCTATTGTCCTCTAGTCAGTGGCAAAATGTTTAGCCTGTGACAAGTCTTGCAATATGTCCATGATAGCATGTAAACACAGTACAGCTAGTCGTATCTGGCACACAAACATTCTAACTTGCTTCTGACAGCCAGCTAACCAGAAGCTTATTTAGATTTAGGGGGTGGTGGTGATGAGTCTTTGGCAGTTGTAGAAATAGTAGCCTAACAACTTGTAATACATATAATTACTCTCCATATCCCCTGGTCAGCATATCTTCTGATATGTAAATTAGATAGAGCAAGCAGATGTATAACCTAGGAAGCATTCCAGATTCATCTTGATAAAAGTATGGTATTCATACTGGGCAGGGTTCCTTTGTCTATAACAATGCCACCAGCAACACCAAAAATACATGCAATGTAAAAATAAAGCTATTGACCATTTCCAGGGGCTACAGTCTACATGGAACATTTTCATTCCACCTGCCGTATCTAATAAGCAGTATTATTTATCAGCATCAGCATTACATTAAGGTAGATACGTGATAAAAACAAAGGGAGAGATTATAGAAACTCCAAACATAAAGAAATTGATAAAACTTTTGAATTTAGCTAAGAAGTGAGAAATTAGGGGAAGATGAAGAACATGACAGTGATAAAACTCATGGTTACAGAAGCTACTTTTATGTTGTTTTGGAAGATTTTGAGCTCTACCTACCTGCCTACCTACTTGCCTGTTACAACTGTCTTCCCCACAAACACTGAATCTATTCCAACATCCCAAGCCCCTGACACTAGATAACATAGAAACTCCTGAAGCAAATGAATTTTACTTCTTAGTTCAAGGAACAGCCATGGGGCACTTAAAACATCGATTTTTTTTTTTTTTTTTTCAATCAATACTAAGGCTTATTGAGCTCTTCTGGTAATTTAGCCAACTTCTAAACTAGTGGAAGTTAACATACACCATCCATGTTACCACTTGTAACAGGAGTATTAATTTTTTTCGAGTGCTGTTTTTGGAACCAACAGCTCCGTTTTGTGCTTTTTCTTGACAGTGCTTACATTTGGTGAACTAAACTAGTTGTCTGGACACATTTCGTTTTAGGAACACTTTGAGCATAGTAAATCTGCTTCTAATTTAGGAAACCTTGTGATTTGGCATATTGTCACAGATTGTACAAATCAAACTTTTTTCTTAAGATTAAGTTGTTGACAGAGCTAGGATATCTTTATTAAGACATTATTTTCACTGTTTAACAATGCATTTGAGATAATGTAGCAACTCAAATCCATACTCAGTGCGACTGTTGCATGCTGTTATTCTCCAGGTATATTATCAGAGCATTGTAAAGGATGAACATTTCTTTGCTAACTCCCAGAAAAACAATACTTTCTTGCTCTTGGCCAGATTCCCCAACTAGAATTGAAATGCAAGGTGTGAATTTTTCTTTGTTTACGTATTTATTCTATCACAGCAGCTTGTGTTATTGTAATGAGTTTAAGACTATCATAAATCTGAGATTATGTTTCAATACAGAAACTTTAGATCAAACCAACTGCTACAAAATCATTCTCTGAACTCATTGCTGGAATATTTCTGGATGCACTCAGGCTGTCTTGTTTTAGTCTTAGTAAGTCTAAGGCCTTTTGTGTTATTTTAAATCACATGCCTAATGCTCCCAGAAAAAAAATATTCAATGAGGATAGAGTAACGTAATTTTTAAAAAATTTTGTATTAGGGCACACAGTGTTTGGTTAGAATGTTTCTAATGTGAGCATGAAACATGCATGTATTTATTACTGAATGTCCCAGGGACTTATGGGAACTTAGAGAGTAAATTACACTTTTTGTTACTAGGCCATCAGGTTCATTTCAGTGGGTAATGACATATTTCGCTAGCTTTACCTTTCCAAGCTCTAAAATTCTTAGCTTTCTTAACTACTGACAAATCTGAGCCATTGCCTTCACTCTGTGCATCTTCAGACTTTTTAAACAAGGAAAGCTTATCTTGACCTTCTCTTAGAAATGTTTCTAGAAGACTTGAACAAGATGTCAACTAGAGGAACCATTCTGAGAAAAATTTCCAATTGTGTAAGCAAATCAAATGGCATGCAGTGCGTATTTAGAAGCTGGAGAGTTTTCTATCGATTCTACAGGCTTTTCAATTGAAATTTTCAAGTCTTTATTTATATCAGATTGATAGAATCCAGGACATGAAGTCTAAACACTGCTGTATGAACAAACTGAACTGTTCACTGTGCACAGGTCATGAAACGGCAGCAAATTCAGTAATTCTGTCACAACCTATAGAACAATAATTTATAACATATAGTGAAATTTACTAGTTAAAGAAAGAGCTAATAGGCTCTAATCTGTGCAAACAATTTTGTTGACCTAAAATTTTAAGGTAGTAATTTTAAGTTCAATTTACCAGTCTGACCATTACATGAGCCTTTTTATAGTTCCAAAATGTTTCTATGTATATTTTAGGGACAATTTCTCTGATTTCTAGATTCCCAGCATTGTTTTCCCTTTGATCTGTTGGCCTCATCTCTATTTTTTTTAGATTATTCTTTAAATAAATTAATCTATCTCATATCTCTTAAACCAGAATTTTAAAACCATGGGGACTAAGGGTTGGATCAGGTTAGTATTGCCATTGCTTCCCTTAAAACCTCAGGCTTGTGAAGCAAAATAGAACTTAAAGAAATCCTACTAAACATAGAAGTGTGATCTCTGAAATTGCTGTTTTATTATTTTCAGTTATGATTTCAACATTAGTTGTCTGAACTACCGTACTGGGTAGTGACAAAGGTAGCATCAAAGGAAAAATTGCTTGCATTTATGGAGACAGTCACCAGAGGGCATTTATGGACTAACTCAAGACATATTTCTACATTCACTGTGGGAACGCTGAGAAGTATTCTGAATTACACTATGTTGATATGAAAACTAAATCACTACTTTTCAAAAATGGAAAGTTTTGATTTAAAATGAGAGTTTATTTACAAAGAGGGAATAAAGGGACATGACCAGCATAATTTTTGGCTTTGCTAGAATTAATTGACTGTATTATATATGTCAGATAGCATGAATTTTCACCTAAGAAAAAAAATGTAATGAGAAAAGAAAAAAAAAAGAAGGCAGTAAACATTGTTTTCTTGCTTTCAGCATTTTAAAAATTCATAATACACCATTGGAGGAAGAAGCTAGCTCTTTTTAAGACTACTGCAATTGAATAAAAGTAGGGTGTTTTTTTTCTTTAAAGATGGTTTCATCTTTTGTGCTGGAAGGCATGCTAATTGATATTATTAAATAGCTGCCTTTCAATGAACATAGTAATAAATATTCTAATAAAATAATGAAAACTTTGAGGAATTAGGTAGGGATCAGGTATCAAAAGCTGACGTGATATTCCAAATGTAGAGGTAGGTCCAGAATATAAATTTACTTAAGTACTTCTGAAATAAGAATTAATCAATTTTTATTATCGATTTCTGTGAATATCCAAAATTCTGTATTTCAAGTATGGCTATATTTCAGAATGAAATAACGTCTTTAGAAGTGCCTACTTTATCCATAAAAATGTGGGTTTGGCCCAGTTCTACCCCAGAGATCTTGTCGGCATGAACTGCATAAAATACAACTGAAATCCTGAAAAGACATACCTTAAACAGGAAACCTTATAAAGTAAATTCTTGCTTTGATAATAATAATAACCAAATATTGTGGTATCTTGATTATAAACTAGACAATTGTACGTTTTTATTAGAGTTAAATGGAAAGTAAATGCAGTGTGAAAAATATTAGCAAAATTAAGAGAAAAGACCTAAAGATCAGTTAAAGTACAAATGTTCTCCTTGGGTGGATATCTGCACTTGCCTGAGTCCAAAGTTAGTAGGACTCAGTGAATACTACTTTAGAAAACCTGTTTTAAATTTCATATTGGTGTTCTAGCTTTAACATCCAACTTATTCCACAGAGACCACAGGCATTGGTAATAATAAATTTAAGGCTGAAACCTTGTTGAAAGAATTACCCTATATTTGATAACAAACAAATCATGCCTTTTTTGGTTCTTTTCCACATTTATTTTTCCTTTGGAAAAAGTTATATTTTGTTCGTTGCAAAGCAGAATTTTCATATATATTTGTAAGCCAAGGCTTTCAGATTGTAGTTCAGTGGAAGTTCAAAATGTTTTCATACCTTCCATGTGTTTTACACTTCTATGGTACAATCACTCTGCAGTAGTCCAGTGCCATCAAGTCATGTTTTCAGGCCCCTCTTTCATCCCTTGTGAAATACTTCTCCAAATATTCTACATTGGCTAAAATTATTTTAACTTATATAGTGTTAGTCAGATGTTTCCAATTCAAAAGAAATTAGAATAAATATATTGACCATGTAATAGAAATACAAATCTATCAGAATCATATACACAAAATCTTCTCCTAATTACAGCTGCAGCCTTCATTTGTATGTCTCTGAGAAGTTTAGAGATAACACATTTAATGACTTGAAGTTCGAGAGAATCCTCCTGTTAGAGCCTTGCATGAAATATTTTTCAGAATAAGGGGTTACTGGCAAAGCCTTGAAGGTTCAGGTGTTTTAGGCTGTTGTTTCAGTATCAAAAGGAGAGGGGAGTGGCTACCTTGGAGGTTTTCTCCAAGATAACTACAGACCAGTTCATCTGCAGTGTTGTATTTAAAATAGAATCCTGAATTACACAGTAAAATGATACCTCCTGTATTGCATAAAACAACTTAATTCACTAGCTGTTACAATGGCAATACTGATAGCAGAAGAGACACAGTTTCTGAAGTGTTTTCTTAATAACTTGTATAGGCATATACATTTTATTGATAGAGATTTTACCTGAAGTATATTTAATGTACTCTTATTCAAAGTATCCTTACAGAGGCCAGGGCCTTAATACAGCAACTATATTCAATATATAAATAAATTAAATTTTAAAAGACATCATAGAGGTATCTTTTATTTCTTTGGCCACATAATCTTTCAGAACTGTGAATTATATAGTAGTTTCTGATCTAGTTTTCTGAATGCTGTGTGATACCTTATGGAAATACATATTATACATGCTAACTGTTTCAGAGTAACTAGTTTAGGAATATTATAAAATGATACACATATATATGTATATATATGTATGTGCATGTATATATATATGCCTATACATGTAAGCATTGCCTCTCTCTATAGCTATGCAGACAATTGTCAATTGGCACTTTTTCTTCTTCACTGTGTAAATCCAAGAGGCCAAAGATTCACAGACTTAAGAAATAGCCAGGAAAATATTTTTTCAGAATTGTTATAACATTTATCATTCTAATCTATCAACCTAAAATTGATAATGTTATCTTAGTCCCAGAAAACTTGTGCCACAAGGACCTAATTGCACTCTTAATGGACCTTGAATACATGCAGTCTTCAGGTGTATCACCTCATAAACAAAATTCAGTTTTCACCAATGTCAGAAGAGAGACTAGATGAAAAATTTGTTTCTCTGTGACTTACAAGTCTGTGACAAAAATGAGCTTGGTTTTGGGGTATTTTTGCACTTCAGTATTTTTCCTACATGTTTGTTTATATTCATTATTTCTGCTCTGCTATTTTCCTTCCTTCCTTTCTCCTCACAACTGTCAGTCATGAAAATCTGTGGAAAGAAAAGAGCAATACCAATGGAATTATCCAAAGCAGGGCAAGCTACGTGGTTCAGAAAGAAAAGGCGAAGTCCGGAGTTCAGCTTGGAAGAGAAATGTGAATAGGATCAGGAAGAAGGGACTGAGAAGAGAGAATTTAGCACTCTGGAACAGTGACGGAGGTCAAATAAGAGTGATATGGAAGATGATGGGAAAAGAGAATGTAGAGGAAGAAAAGCAAAGGACCAAGGGCTTCTCAGACTTGAGAAAACAATTAAGGTTAGCGGGATACAAGAACAGTGCCAATTTTCTTCAAGCCACTACATTTCTACAAAAAAATCATCACACTTGTTTTCATGTAGAAATGTAGCAGGTTATATAAATCATCTGAGATTATCTTAACTAGTGATTAATCTAACTGGAGAGACACAATAAGAGGAAAATGAGCAAAAAAGATGTAGGATTGCTAAAAGAGAGAAAAGAATGAAACAAATGGTTAAACCAACAGACTACCAGTTTTCCCTGGGACTGGTGTGAGACCTGTTGCTACTTAGCATTTTCATTAATAACACTGACCAAAAAAAAAAAAAAAAATTAGTTTTGAAATTTGCCAGTGACACAAAACAGAGAGTCATAATCAAAATGTTCCACAGAAAGACATTAAGATACTAAGGAGTGAAATTAGAGAAATGTGATGAAATGTGTATGAGAAATCATCTGGAAAAAATAGAGGAAGAGAAGGACTTATTAGATTTAATTGATTCCTGTTCTTTGCCAAGGGATAGAAAAAAAAAGCAAATGCAGTTCTTTACTAATTTTGGATTAATCAAGGTATTTCCTGAAAAGCCATGTACCTGTTAACACCATTGCATAAGAAACTGGTAGGATTATTTTACTACTGTGTGTAGCTGTGGTCATTTGTTGTCACTGAAGATAAACGCATACTGAAAACAGTGAAGAGAACTACTGGGATGATTGAGGTGGATCTTCCAGGAAGGGATTAATACAGATTGCCTTGATTGGTGTAGACAGATGAAGATGAAGTTCAGATAGATGTCCCAACCAATTCAGGAGCACGTGTGGACATCAAGAACACCCTGCCTGCAGAGCAGGCAAACTGCTTAGGTGGGTTTAAGGGCTTGATAAATGTACACATATAGAGTGCTTCTCTGTGTGGCGGCAGTGTATTGGACCCGGTGATCCTGAAGATCCTTTCCAGGAATGACAGCAGTAGTGGAATACAAACTTTGGTACTAAAGGAAGTGCCTGTATTGGCCTGCAGGTTAACATTGTTTGTTCTTTTTGTTTATTAGATATGCAACTGCATGGAATTACACAGTATGACTAAAACACTTTCAAAGATACAAAATAACCCTTTCTCCCATCTAAACTCTTCACTTAGGGGAAACTATAAACTCTAAATTGTGGTATATGTTTCTGGTAAGAAGTGTTCTAATCCCCGTGATTATGCCATTCTATGCCCACCATTAGAGATTTATAGCGGAATAAGAGGGATTTCACTCTAAGAAGTGCTAAATTCAGATTTTTATTTATATTGATTGAAATAAATATTTTTAAAATATTTTTTAAAATAATAGTGAAAAAGTATTCACAGAAAGAATTTTTGGATGCTATAATTTATGACTTCATAGCTGACAGATTGGCTGACAAAGATTGGTGATGCTATGGATAATAGATCTGCTCCCATCTGTGGGGAGAGAAACACTTTGAATGGCAGTTTTGGAACCTCTCTGCTAGACAAAGGTAGTGACAGAATGTTAGAAATATCTGAGGTTGAAGTGGGGAGATGAGCAAGTGAAAGTCTTGAGAGGAGTTATTGTCCTGCTGGTCAGGAAACCAACAACATTCTTTTTTTTCTTTTTTTTCTTTTTTTTTTCTTCGCTGAAATGTTAAACTGTCTATGAAATAGAAATATAATTTGAATTTAAAGAATTTTGAGTCAGCTAATTTGTTTTACAGGGACAGGTCAAAATGAGACTAATATATTCATAAATTAACTCAAACTCACAAACTTTTTCACCAAAGCACTAAAAAACTGTGACTAATTGCATGAGATAAAAAGGTATTACTGGACAACTAGACCACTGTTTAAGAGTATAGGAGCTCTGAAGACTGGCATCAAGCACCTTGGTTTTTGCTCTGAATTCTCTCATAGCAAGTTGCAGTGATGGTGGAGAAGACATACCAGCCATTCCGACATTGTTGCTACTGAGATAATCCTCTCCTCTAAATGGGCACTTGAGGACAGTAATTTCTTAAAGACGCACCCAGCGTTGCTGGAACTTCTCTGCAGACACTCAGTCAACCCACCTAATATCTACTCTGTAAACAGTTGTCTAGGTGAACCTTGTGTTGTCATCTGTATTCCTTTTCATGACAATGGAGAAAGGAAGAAACCTTATTACCCTTAGTTATCTGCCCTGTTTCTCTCCTAGAGATTGATACCCTATCAGGGGAGTTGGTCACTGAAATGGAGCCTTGCATCCTAATATGCATATTTAAACAGCCATCAATGAGTTAAAGCAGCATGCTGTGGTTTGGAGAGCACAAATTGAGGAGTGGGCCTACATATTAACTTTTCTTTCATCTCTTCTACATTGGAAACAATCAGCAAAGAAACAAGGTAGTCAGCTGTGGACTGCAACAACGCAGCAAAAAACATCAGAGCTTCTTTGGAAGTGCTCAGACTTGTGTTATACAGAGTACATGCCTTTACTTGTCTGAGCATCGGCTTCTCAATACATAAAGAATGGTTAAAAATATTTATCTGATAAGAATGACTCCAATGTGCAAAAACTTACTAGCTCGCACTGTCCATATAGTTCATTAGGGTTTTTAAATATTCACAAGTGAAAATATGAAAGGACAGATTTCTCAAGTTTCTGTAAATAACTGCATCATGAATAATGAAATTTCGCTACTTTGAAAATGTCATTATCTTCTTCTAAATCAACTGCAGACTAGAAAATAGATTTTGTTGTTGTTGTTGAAAACAAACAAATAATGCCTTCCTCATGAATATTTTGCCCAGTTATACTGTTTCAGAAGCAATGTTGGATGCTTGAAGCATTTGTGTTATAAAATAACATTGCTTCAACTTTCAAGCCTGCAATGATAATAATTAATACTTTCTATCAGTACTTGATATTCATTGCAAGTACCAGTAACATTAGTGACATTGTTAAAAGTTCCTAATCTGAATGCTGCTGAGATAGAGAAGATGCATGATTTTGGATCAGAATGCAGTACCATTTAAACCTGGATTTACTTGCCACCATTTTTCCTGGCTTCTCCATCAAATGGTGCTTTGTAGAGATTATTTTGGGACCCAAAATGTTAACTATTCATTGGAATGCACTGTACAAACTTAGAAACATGATGAATGGTATTTTAAGCATAAGCATTTTAAACATATCTGTTCTGTGTTTAAATGTCAGAACAAAGCATATTACAGGAAAAACACCTACAAATGCAAAAATGCAATAAATCCACAAAATATGGGTTAAAAATTTCCATATTTGATCTGGGTAGCAAATTATAGAGAGAGCAAAAACCCCCTACGCATAACCATAGCTGCCAATTCTGGATCTTCCAAAAAGCAAGGGCAGGATACCAAGTACATGATTCTGCCTTGTGCCAAGCAAGCATCTATGAAAATGTCACCTTTATGCAAGTGAAACACAAAATGAGTAGAATTTGCCCTTAAATGTGAGGGGGAAAATGTTCTGAAAATAAACAAAATGCTTTTTACTGCTAATTAAAACATGAATCAATAAATATTTTCAAAGTTAAATAATACTGTTCCTCTCAAGCTGAGCACCAATCTGCTGGGCTCCAGCCAGGAGAGAATCTTTTCTAGCATAGTTACAAACAACTGATGAGTGGGGTGGAAAACAGAAATATGAATACAACTTTCACAGTAATTCAAACAAAACTGCATGACTTTTAAGGTATCAGTTAAAGGTTCTTTACCCTTTCCACCTCTTTGTATAGTGGTCAGTACATTGCTGGTGAGATAATGACCTACAACGAGCAGTCAGATTACTGGAATTAAGATGTCAGTTTCAAAATAAACACCAGTTGGTTCAACAAAGCCTGCAGCTAGGATTATGTCAGGACTAGGAAGACATGTAAAACCCAACTGAAGTAGAGTTACTGTTTCTGAACAGAAAACATGCTATAGCATCCTATTTTACTGTAGACTTACTGAACTGCTGTTGCTGATTACCTGAAATTGCTAAAACTAGGCTAGGAAGATGCTTGAGACACAGTCCTTGTTTTGGATGAGGAATCTGATCCGTTCCTCATTTCTTGTCCTCTTGGACTTGATATCTTTGGTTTTCCCACAAACGGTTTTTCACAAGTGGGTCTATGATTAGAGAAGCAGATTCCCCCCTCCCAGTCACTGTCACCTACTCTTTTTGCTTTGTATATTGATTATGGGACAACCTACCAAGCAGAGAAGGTGTATCAGGGACAATAAGGGTCACTTGAATTCTAGAAAGGTAGCTACCAAGATTTCAGAGTTGAATCCATGATTGTTATTGACCACTTAGGAGTTAAACTGTGTCATATGTTGTTAATTACATAAGGATTTAGCTTAATTTGAGAGTACCGAAAAGTCTATGAAAAATTTACACTGAACATGCTCAGACAAATATACAAGTTTCTTGGTTCTCTCTCTTGCACCTATTCTGAGCATAACAAACAAATTAAACCCCCACAACCTCCCTGCCCCCAAATAAATTTTTAAAAGAATGGAAAAAGTCTCTATAGCTGAATTGTGGGAACCTTTAAGGAACACTAGATTCCACAATAAAGTCCATTTGATCTGTTCCTGTCATATACCATTTTACAAAACAGTTTACGTTATCCTTTAAACAGCACTGTAACATTAAGAAGGCAAAGATTTTTTTTTTTTTATTATCTTGCAGTTCTTTTTGGGCTACATCTGCTAAGGTCCTAATCACATAGATGCATGTCACCTGTAAAACAGAGTGATGCAATGTGCCTAGAAAATGCCAGTTGCCATAGATTTTATAGCTGAAATTAATTTCAATGTAGATTCTGTGATTTGCAGGTCCTACTTTTTAATATGTAGGCCTTTGTGGCAGGTCTAAAGAGTTAGGTCTTATACACATGTACACACTTGACCCCTTACACCTCTACACCCCAAAAAGTGATTGTATACCAGCTATTCTGGACAAATTTATCACATTATTTTTTTATGTCCATTAGGGCTTAGACTAAACAACCTCAAGTACTGGACACAATACACTAAATTTACATACAAAATATTCAACTGACCAGTATGACTGCACTATAGCTCAAGCAGCCTTTAGAGTCACTGCTGAAAGTATTTCAAATATCTGGATTTTATGACACCACCGAAGTTCTAGGACTACCTACAGTACTTGAAATTTCAAAGTTATTCTATGGGTGGCAAAGTTAACAGGGGAGCTATTTCTAAGTCTTATTGCTAGGCATAGGATGAAGTTTTCAGTCCTGTTAAGCAACACTGTACAGATTTCTGGCAAGTACAGGAATAAAATACTCTGAACACAGACTGGTTCCGGCCAAGGATTTACCCAGTCCATAGCTACACCTGATCTTTGCTTTTCAGAAGACCATTCTGGACTCCTACCCTGCATCCCAGCCTTTCACAGTCCCTCTGTCTTGGCTGTCTCAGTTTTGCTTGCCTACAGTTCTGCTACTCCTTTGTGGGTAGTGTGGGAATATATATGTATTTTATATATATATATATAGAAGCACTTGGATAGTGGGTTTTACAGCATTTGGATGATGAGTGCTGAAAAATACTGTGCAGTACGAGAAGTCAGGTGGAATGGAAGTATCAAGAACAGTGAGTGGTAATGATAGTAATGTCACTGATGGCAGGGTGATGGCACAGCCCAGGCTAGGGGGCCCTGAGCTGAATAATGACTCTGGGAATGTTTCTGGAGGTAGCACAACCTTTACTTTGGTGTGGTTAACAGCACAGCATAGGGAACAGCCATACAGGAGCACTCTAGGAGGTATAATGGATCGGAGAGCGTGTGTCCTGCAACAATATTTGAAAGTTCTGTTTATAACTCCACTCTATTAGTCATCTGAATGCGACTAAGGAATGTTGAGATCTAGATCTGTTGGTTAGTGAACTAAAAGATTATGCTTGCTTTCACACTGCAATCATTTACATTCCCTTTGTGGTGAATTGTGACAGGATGCAAAAGAGGTTGCATTATATAAGCATAAAATAAAGAAAGTAGAATTTATAGAAAATGTTTGCTGAATCCTGCATTAATGAAAACTTCAAAGAGCTGCTATAGCTGCTGCATGGCAGTAGGGTTAGGCTGAAGATCATAACTATAGGAGTACAGACATATTGTTAGAAAGAGCACTACTCTGCTTGCAGCTGCATCACTTCAAACATACTTAATGGTCCACCTTACCACCTTTTGTATTTAAGCATAGGGCACAGGCTTACAGATAAATAAGCCTACTGCTCACTCTCCCTTTTTCTTTGCCGTTATATATACTACATGCATGTATGAACATGATCTAGAACACAAAGCATTACACCACTTCCTATGTAATGCACAGGGAATACTTTACAATTCCCAGATGTCTGTTCCTTACTTAGTATTAGTGCTTTACCTTTCAAACCTTTATTCTTTTTCACACATTACTTCATTTCCCTCCTTTAAAATAGGGACAGAGAATGAAGTGTGATCTGATGGATAAAATAAAAGCTGGAAATGGGAGGCCAGACTAAATTTTGTGCTTTATAGAATATTCATATGCAACTGTAAACAACTAAAATCAGAGAAACAGCCCTTTCCAGAGTTAAGAAAATACGTTGTGAACATAAGTAAAATAAAGTTTTCCAAACATTTACTCTACTATAGTGGGTCATATATGTTCTTCATATAGAGACTGAGCTAAAGAAGAATACCCTGGAGGTTATAAAAAGAGATTATACATGTGAAAATCAACTCTTCTAATGTTAAAAGTAATATAGTTTGAGCGATCTTAATTCAGTCCCTGTATGCATGTATCATGATGCTGTTTCTTTACTTGAACCTACCTATTTCTGTACAGTTTCTGTCTCTTTTAATGAATGATTAGTTATTCAACATCTGACTAGCTATTCAAAGTGCGATCTCTCTTTTTTTTTTTAGTATTACAGATTTCTTCTTCAGTATTTTGGTATGCTTACTACAGCATCTGAATGCTATAAAAAAAGAAATTATCTTCACAAAGTTCTGTGGCGATAGATGGTGTTATTACCCCTGCTCTACGGGTAAGATTCTGGAGCACAGAGAAATTATTAGTTCAACTGAAAAAGACGTGGCTACTCTGGAAGAAATAGAATAGGATCATCTAGTGAAAGACTGCATCATAATGCATCTATACCAAAGTATTAATTGCAGTATTTTAGCACACAGAATACTTTTAGTTATTTTGATTCATTAACTGAGAAAACAAACATCTCATGTTTAGAACAGTTTCTAATTAAAAAAAAAAAAAAAAATAAAGGACTTTCATGTCCTAGAAGACTTCTAGAACTATGGAGTTTCTGGTATTAGAAGTCAACGCAGTAACTACTCTTTATGTGGACCAATCCTGGTCCATGTATGAAATTAAAAACTTCATACCCACTTTTTAACTGCAGAAGTGAGATTCACTGGACTTCTGATTCAATCCTAATTGAATCCTAATTCACTTCTGTTTTCAATCCTAGTTCTAGAACATATTTCTCAGAATACTCTGCCTTTGTGTTTCATTCCTCTCTTTTTCCTTGCTTTTTCCTGGTCATCCCCCAAATTTCACTTCTCACTTCAGCCTTCCCTTTGCAATTATCCAGTATCTTCATATTGATTCTTTTCCCCTCTCTAAATGTGTTGCTCAAGCTTCTGTTCCCTTCCTCCACTTCTTGGCTATATTTCCATATATTCTCTGCAAACACTTACTTGAGTCAGGCCATACCCACTTCCGTTCACGTTGCCTGGGAGCCAAAGGGCACAATGCTTGGAGATCTAGTAGGCTAGGTTCTGTCCTCAGTTCCCTCAGCTGTAGCAGTAAAGAATATTGCTTGTAAAGTTAGCTTTCCTTATTGGAGATGGACTACATGGACACAAGAACTCTGATTGCACGTGAACTCAGAATATTTTCACAGTCTTGTAACTATGTTAATCTTAAGCAAATTTCCATGTGTACATCAAATGTTTGTTACCTATTACTCTTGACAGGACTATGGGCTGCTCTGCACTAGGGCATCTGAGCAAAAGAACTACAGTAATTTTTTGAACATGAACCGAATGGGGTAGGGTTTTTTCACTTCCTTATATTGATTTTAGAAACAGAAGCTCTATTTTACATTATTTTTTTTTTAAATATACAAATGCATGTATGCACACACAAATAATTAAATAAAATTAGCTTGAAGAAAAACACTGAAATGTCGAATTTCGGGTAGAAATTTGGGTAGAGTTCAGGTAAGGCTGTTAAACTCTGGCAAAGCTAAAACATGCTGAAAAAATAGTTCTCATAATGGAAAGAATTAAACAAATTTAGTACTGGGGATGCTACCTGGGACAACGAATCATGCCATTTAAGCCACTTCATGGAATTACCCAGGAGTAAAATCCTCAGGGAGTTCCCAGTCCTCTTTTTTTATGCTTGAGTAGAGTTTCTCCTTGCAGAAAATAATACTGGACCTGCAGGTTAACAGTTCCAATATTATTATCAAGGCATGTCTTGTTTATAACACTGGAAACTTCAGTCTTGCATCCCATGTTATCAATCTATCTATATCCCATCTTCCATGTCAACATTTTCTGATAAGAATATATTTTCTTTCATAACTATAAACATATTTAATTAACATTTCTTGCACATTAACTTACTTTGCTACAGAGTTTTAAAAAATATTTTAATTGTAGTTTTCGATCTTCTTTGCTATTTCTCCAATGACAATTACACATTTTGTTTAAAATATTTATATGTCAAACCAAGCACATTCCTGTCTATTGACTTGATAGACATCTTTTATTGTTGTTTAAACCTTTCAGGGATGAAGAAATATTTAAGGAACTTAACTGATTAATGTGTTCATAAAGAAATGTTCTCGTTACATTTTCCTGAGACAAATTAGCTGGCTACCGGACATCCAGAGATCATCTGCCTAAGAAAAAAAGAGTAAAATAATACTAAATTAAAAGTTTTCTTTGTGGTTGATTTTCCATTCATTTGCTCCCAGCTATAAAAGAGTTTTCAAAGAAAGCTACCCATTAATTTTTAATTTTAAACGACTTTTGGAATTAATCCCTTTACCTCTCTTGATATCTTTCTGACAACCTCCTAATCTCTTCAAAATGTTGGTTAAAAAGTGCACCACTAAATCAGCCTGTCATCAATTTTGTCTCTCACCACAGTGACTCAAAGAGTTGCATCAGCTAGATCATTTAAAGAAACCACAACTTTTAAAAGAACATCTGCTGCTGTAATTTATAATGTATAACATAATCTCACATCCAAATTTGACAGAGTTGTCTTCCAATAATAGGTTGTGAGAGATTCAGTCCTGGGATGCTGCAAACAAAGCAGTAATAAATTATTAAGAGATACAATCACCAACATAACAAGAAAAAGAAAAATAATCACTCTCTATTTTGAATACTGACAAATATGATGCCATGCAGACTCTTTTTTTAAACTGCCTGTTTCAATTTTAAGTATGTACTGGTTTCTCAGGACATAATTTCCTGAGATTAGTGAATATGAATGAAAGTGCTAAGTGCTGACAATTTGAATTCTCACTTCCTTTAACACTCAAGTGCTAAATATTGCCCAAACTTTTGCTAAAATGTTAAGTATCTATCTTTTTTTTTACTAGTAAATTACCATTTATTTGAAAATCTGACAGCTACATCCATAGTATAGTAGGAAGAAGAGTTAGTGTATAGGAGAGGTAAATTCCAAATCATGATGAGAAAAAACCATCCAATTTTCATGAGGAAGGAAACCGTTCATTTCAGAGACAGAGCAAGAGAGTAAGTCAGTGTGGGCTAAGTCTGGGCAGAAGCATCAGAAGAGCGGAAATACCGTGGGTAGTGAGTAGTAGTCTGTATTGATACAGTGTATTCTTGCATATTTTTGGAAAAGAAAAAAAGCTCAGAAATGAAAGCATTTCCAGGGAGAAATTCTCACTAAAATTCTGTCATTAAGTCATTTACTTTTGTGGCTAAAATTCATTGTATGGTTTCATGTCTATATGCTTGGTGTACAGGTGTTGTAAGAAGATGAAATTGAAGATGGGAAGCCTATAGGAGATCTGCAGAGGTAAAGTAGATTAGATAAATGCTCGGGTTGCATTTAAAGAACTGCTATTAGTATCTGGCAATGAAAACATTGGTTGTTATCATGCAATTGCACTGGAATGTGGGTACCTTCTTGCTAGCTTCCCGTGAGCAGTCTGGTATGGAAAGTCGCTTTTGCTGCACATGAACAATAATGAGGAGGAGAAAAGGGGCTGGTGGAAAGCAGGTTCACATTTTTTAATGGAAAAGTTATCCACTCAGCAACAAAGGTGGTGAAGTTCCCAGTTTGAAAGTACTTTACAATCAGAGGCCTCATCAAGAGAGTCATTTTCAAAAAAGCACCACACTCCCTCATTGCAAATGAATAAAAAGCTGAGAAAACAAGCAGAGAATAAAGCTATTCTCAGCCTGGGGTTGGCTCCGTAGTGCGGCCTAAATCAATCCTCATCCTTTTTTATGCAGAGTGCTCTTACATGCTGATGTGATGGCACAGTTTTGTACAAGAGGTCCCAGGTTTGGTAACTTAAAAGTGGCTTATACAGTTCTTAAAATACTTTAAAGGAGAAGGCATGTTGTCTGTAATAAATACAACTGTATACTGCAATTATAAAACACCATTTCTTCCCATTAGAAACAGAATATTATTTCTATGTTTATATTATATCGACTTCAAAGAAATTCTATTCTTTTATAGAATCTCTGGATCATCATTTATTTTTATCTTTGCAGCATAAAATAATGTAAAAATAAATTGTGTCTTAACCAATGTGACCCATGCAGCATGATTGTACAATCTTAATTTTCTAGGATTTCGTACCTTTAGTACACACTATCAATAATCCACTACCATGATTGCATTCAATTAAAATTATAAAAAAATAATTTGAGTGAAACTAAAAAGTTTCGGTTCCCTTCATTCGCTTCCTTTTGCTTGAGTTTTTTAGGCCTTCCAGTGCTTCACCAAAAGATGTTTTTTTAAATGACAGTTTAGCATCTCTCATATTTAAATGTCTCCAAAATTATGCTTGAAGAAAAATACAAAATATTGCAAAGAGTGTAACAAAACGGAAAAAAGTGTCATCACAACTATTTGCATTTCTGCAACTCATTTTAAAAGAAAGTTATCTTTTCAAAATACAAAATAGGTGGCAAATGCTCTAACTAACCATGAAGCAGGTAGTACACTGGCGGATACCCTAAATTATCAGTTTGCATCTCCTGTTTCTTCATACAATGGTATCTGACAGGTAAGAATATAAGAATAAGAGTTCCTGTTCTACTAGGTGGGATGTGAAACTGAGTTTATCATATTACATCAATATCCTGAAATTTTCATTCTGAACAGGATGTGGAAAATTGACTCATCAATTAAGAGAGAGGAACTCTAATAAAATCTTTTAAAATATCTTAAAATATCGATCTTTTAAAATATCCATCTTTTAAATGTGACAGTACAGTACCATAACATGACACTCCTACACCATGATTTTGATGATGTATAAATCAGATGATGACAAACATCAACAGCACTGCATGTGTTCTTCATGATGTTCATAAGCCTTAGTTTAGGAATGCAGAGATTCAAAAACTGGCAAAGACTGTGTAAACTAGCAGAGATTAATGTACCATGAAAAAGAACAAACTTTGTTTATCTGCTCATGTACTTCTGCTACTAGAACTAAAAGAGTTGAGAGTCTGCTTTCTGTTTGGAGCTTGCAGAAGAATTACCGATACCTACACCAGAAAACATATTAATATTCTGAGAGTGAATTCTGGTGGATCAGATTTGGGGCTACTAGTTACTAGATTAGGTATTACAACCGTTGTTATATTCATCATTACGAAGAAAAACAAATGAAGAAACAAAAAACAAACACAAAAAGGTCCATTACCATAAAATCTACCATTTATTTACCATTTATCTACCAGCTATTGGCAAACACCAAATCACCAAATCCGAACATCATTTTCGGTATTCTTTCTTTTTAAGAACTTCATATTCAGAGAAGTCATTATAAGGACTATAAATTTCAATCCTAATTTGTACCTCTATGAATCTAAACTTCTACTCTATTGCAACATTATAATTTAACAAAGACTGAGGAACAGGCAGTGAAGATCTGTTGCTTGAATGTCATAATCTGTCACTCCTCGCTTCTCTGCTATGGCCCGTTTTGAAGATCATGCTGCCTTTCTATACTCCTTGGATATCCATTCCCAAGGACTCATTTCTTGGGTGGTTCAAGCTGTCAGGTGCTTCGGTCACACTAGTTAAAATCATGCTATCCCAACTGTCTAATTTAAGACAATGTAAATGGCAGAATCTGATTATTTACATAATTTTCAATTTGTTGTAATATAGATTATTTATGGTGGTAAAAATGTCATATTTGTGCTAATAAATCAGTATTTTATACTTTTATTTTCAAAACTATAATTATAAAAATATCCAGTCTATATATGGGCATAAAATAATATTTATTTCAAATTTTCTCATAGAAACTACTGCTGAAATCCCATAATGCATTTCTATCCTAATAAAACTTCTTCAAAAAACTGCTCTATTAAAAAAATCGAATATTTCTAAGATAATACTGTGTTACTTAGTGTCTGGCCTGGATGGTCCTGGAGGACATTCAAATGAGTTGATGGCATGTGACTGGGATTTCGCCTTTCTCTGAAATGTCAGATATGGGTTATTGATGGGGTAATATTTTACGGATCAGTGGCTCAATGTTGTGTTGCAATTCCTGAACAATTAAATTTTGGTAGAAAAATTCTGAGTTTAAATTGTCAAGATTAACAAGACGTAATTCCTTCACAAAAACAAGGAGTGTATGCCCATCTATGGAATATACCTCTTCCCAGTCAATCCCTCATATGACCTCCTTGTGATATACTCTCCTTATGGTACACCTGTCAAGACTCTCTTAAGTCTTGACATCTGCCTATGAAAGACTGAGATTTACAGCTCACGCTTTTATTCTCAACTGACTTTCAAATCTTTCTGTTTTGTCTCACTGTATCTCTGGAGGCTAACATGTTTCTGATACATTATGTTATACTGGCTAGCATATTTAACCAGAAGCTAGGGAATATAAATTCTAGGTTCTCCCAAACCTGTATTTAAACCTGCATCTGGTGACAAAGCAGTCTCAGGTGGGACATGATTTATTTCTTACCTCTTCAGGTTAAGACACTGAGCAGCAAAATGTTCAGAGAGACAGTCGAGGGACACATTAATTCACAGACTTACGGCGAAGATTTTCTACTGGAATAGTCTGGGTCTGGGGAACTCAGTCCTAATTTCAAAAGGTTGAATATTTTTTCAGGCACAGACATGGTTCTTTTCCACCATTATTATATTGGTATGTGTGAACACTCTCCTAGCATCCTACTATGTAAGAATTTTGGGGGAGGATTGGTAAACATTACTTTAGGACAATTCCCGAATTTATTGTTACCTATATAAAAGGCGTGTATCTGTACAAGCACAAAGTTGAATTTTGCCACTGAGTGAGAAAGCACAATGGTTTTCCCCTACTCATCAGTTCATATTGATTTCTATTAGCTTATATTAGTTCAAGCATGTTTTCAGGGAAAAGCATGGGTTTTTAAATTTCAACATGAAATCTTAGATTTTTGTCTACCATCTCTGAACAACAGTTCTCTTTTAAAAGGGCCTTAATAAATGAGTGGGGCAACATTTACAGAGCACCATTTGTGCATTCAGCAGCAGTCCTCACACTGTCTGTTAAATGGAATTGGCCTTCACTTCTGTTTCTGAATGTGATGAATGGCATCATTCAATAATATATGTTTGTCAAGTTGCAATCTTGTGCGGTGTTAAGCACAGTGTTAAGCAAGGTTCAGTGTGCACATAAAATATATTCTCTAATAAAAAAAAACAACGCAAGACAGAAAATGACAGGGAAAAACTTTGATGCAGCTATATATGCTATCAAAGTTACTGAGAAGACATTAATCATTAGGAATGTTGTTTTGCATCGAGTTTACTGTGCACAAACTGGTGAGAAGAATTGTACCTTGGGATCTAAACTGGGAAAAAAAAATACCCTTACTCATGTAAAATCCTTCATTACTTACGAAAATGGGCATATTAACATGTGAGTGGGAAGGTGAATATTGTGTGCTTACATGGGCTAAATAATAAAAAAATCAGGACACATAGGCACAAAACCCTGCTTCAGGATGAGGAACCTGTTCTCTTTGCAATTGCAGAAGGGATGTAGGATTGTAATTCCTAACCTAGCAGCAATTTTTGTAGGACTTTTTCTTTCCTAAAAAGAAAACTGACTACCATACACTTTTTAGCAATTCCATGATGACTCTAATTTCTTCAAAAATATTTAAATAAGTCTGTGGTCTTCCTTAATGAGAAATGAGAAGCCACCAATACGAATCACAACTGTTTAAGGCACATTCATGGTAAACCACAGAAAATAAAAAAGACAATTAATGGCATATTGAGTGGATCAAACTTTATTTGTGCTAAACCTACTCTCTCAGGAGCATTTTCTATTAACGTTGTTTTCTACAAGTGATAGAAGTTTTAACCTTGGTGTAGCAGATAAGCCATTGATCTGTCAGCAGATTTTTTCCTACCTCCCACAGTATTGCCCTAAGAAAGTTTGTTTGGAAATGAAACCAAATTCTATGTTTCCTCTACAGATGGTTGACCTCTTTCAGTTAGTGGCTGCATTACTCATTTAAACAATTATACAGGTCAGAATGGTGTAATCTAAATTATTTAGTCTCTGGGTGTTTTTCAGACACCACTGACAGTCCGAGAGGATCCAGCTGCTAGCTGTACCTGGATTTGAACTCTGCACGATAACAGAGCTTTAGTTAAAAGTTTCAGCCACCATACATTGCTTCATCTGCAAAAACACATACCACAAACAAACTACTCCTAACGGACCCATGACCTTGCAGGTATCAAAACATGCAAATAGCAAGGCTAATTATTCCTAGATGAAATGTTCAAAATAGTTTTTACTTTATTTGAACAAAAATACTTGGATGCTCCTTCATCATGCAAATCTTCAAAATACCATTTTTGTTTGTCCCCCACAGGGAGCAATTCAAGTCTACCAAACAGACTAGCAAAATATTATGATAACCTTTTCTATCCTAATTTGTACTGGAGGCTGTGTGTGTGCTAGGATCAACATTAATTACTGTATAACATTTCAGCTGTGTAGTTCATAGAAATGTCAGGGAGTTAGCTAAAGGGGATGTAGGGTCCTGATATCAGCAGGGGGTAAGTGGCCTCAGCCATTGTGCAGCATGTGGATGATGGGAATTTACAAAAATAGAATCCATAACTGAGGTGTTAAAGCTAACTAACCCCAATAAAAAGTTCTGTTTCGCCAGGAAAACCATCACACAGATAAAGTGTTCACCAGCAATTACTTGCATTTTCCAGTAAAATTTAAGTTAATAACGTCTGGGATCCAACAGTTAGCAAAACAGACTGTAATAATGATTCTACATAATAAGGGATCTACTTTGTTAAAGTTAATATATCAGTTTGAATTAATGCATTTTAAATTCAGATTCCTTTTGCAGCTTGAATCCAAACTAATTACAGGTTTTAAATTGTCACCAGTAGGAGCTTAGCCAAGGCATATTTCCTCTCTTCTTTAGTTGCACCCTGAGAATTCATGAATCAATTTTTTTCTGGGTCATGACTTTGCCCCGCCAGGAGCAGAGAAAACCCTTCAGTGTGAAGAAAATTTAATGGCAGAGATCCCAGTACAGGCAGAATTTGCACGCAAATGGCTATGAAGTAAATGGCAGGGGAACTTTCCAATGCATGAGAAAGAAATCTCAAAATCATTTGTAGTAATCTAAACAGCAGTGAATTAAGCAAATAGTTTCAAGCACAGCAGTATCCATGTCTGTCTTGGCAATTTAGGATTGTTGGATGATTTAGGAGAGGGCTGCTTTTGCAAGCCTTTTTTTTAAACAGTAGAGGTCACCTTAGTACAAGTCTCTCCTAAAAAAACAGCCCACAACAACAATAAAAAACCCTTTCCTACCCAGATATATTATGCACTTCAAAAGTACTTGTAACTTCCTTCCAATATTTTATATAAATTTAAAAAAAAAACCCAAAAGTACATTGTTGGTTTAATTTCATTATAGTTAGCTATAGGGGTTACTCAGTATGAAAAGAGGATTTTTTTCGAAGTACATTTACAGTTCTAATCAGTGATCTACACATACAATTCATTCAAATATCTGAAAATTGGTTTGTGTTTTAAGCTTTACAGTTATATAAAGATCTGTCAGGCCTACACATTTTTTTTGTCTTTTATATTTACCATGGGGAAAAATGTGACAAAGTAATTTGTTGCTTGGGAGGAGATTCTCAGACATAAATTGCACCTATCAAAATTCACTCGTCTTCATTAAAAAAAAAAAAAAAAAAAAAGCATTCAGAAGTCTGACAAATCAACAAAAGATTTGGAAAATTAGCATAAAATATATCCACCTTAATACAAATTGACAAATCTCTCTCTACAGTATTTGTTTTCATGACATGGCTACCTTTTATCAGCATTGTACCTAACATCACCTTGGAAACTGCTTTGTGGAAAAGCTCGACCAGACACTGAGAATGAAAGCAGAAAATTACTTCATAAATGCTTAGAAGATTCTATATATAGTGAGGGAATTTTTGTAATAATTTAAGACCCATCAGAAATAAATGCTTTGCAAAAAATCTGGCTGTTTGAAGTGTTCATATATTTCAAAAGGAATTATGAAAAAATGGCACACCATAACTTACCTTACATGCAAATACACTCTTAAATATTAAAGTAGTATTTTGTTTACACTACAAGTATTACTGGATTCTGGCTTTAAACAGTGTAAAGTAATTGTTTTGGCAATCTTTTCCTCCAGATGAAGTTATATAAAGAATACACATTAAAAATCTTAGTTAATAATTCAAGATTATTATCTTTATATATTATCACTTTAGAAATGAAATGCCTGGGACATTCTTAAATGCTATTTTACTTCTAAATCACTCTATTAGATTTCCTGCTTGAGTGATTTGTGAAGAAAACATTACATATATATTTTTTTCTGATTACCAAACCACATTAGACACAAAAGTCTACTTGAAACTAGTTTACAGTTTAAAAACAGATCTAATAACAGGTGAATGCTGAAAAATATGCAAACAAAATGGCAGACATGAATGACTTCATTTAAGGCATAATTGCTTCTCATCAACCCAAGAAATCATGCAGAAACAGTCCCTGTTTCAGCCAGCCGGGGAGAGACTGGAGAAATCACTCAGGCATGGATTCTAAATGGAAGGTCCACTCCTGGGCCTCAGCCAGGGAACCACTCCACACACAGATCCAAGCCTAGGGACAATAGTCCTTAGAATCACAGTTCATCATAACAGATAATTATACAGCAAGTAAAACAATAAGGTATTTTGGCCTTTCAATAGATAGACTAATTGTGGACTATGGAGTTCTGCCTGGGAGGCATAAAACACACCCCTCCATGAGTCATTTTATTGTGGTAAGGAGTGGCATGAATTTTGTGGAAAGGGATTTTAGGAACTGGTGAGTTCCATATGTTGTTTTTTGCTGTACGTCTCGGGCATGTAGCCAGACTTTCCACGCACACAGCTAGAAGCTTTTAAAAAAAATTTCTTCCCACTTGCCCGTTTAAATGTTTTAAGGAACATTTTTTTTTCGCCCCAGCAAATTCAGTAACCGCCATTGTTTTCCTCTTTTAAACATAATAAATTTCAACTTGGGTAAGGTGGAAAGAACTATATTGGTCTTTTCAAAGGGAAAATATGTTAAGATTATGTATTTTATACATGGGTTTTGTATCAAAGAATACATAGTGCTGGGCTAAAATATTCCCTGAAAGTATTGTATACCATTTGTTTTCTGGATTGTTTGTAGAGACAAAAAAATCAAAGAAGGGAATACATGTAGTTCAAGACAGAGCAGCTTTTGAATCATTTTAAATGTGTCATTCTGCTTTACGCTCAGCCAGTTCTTTTTCTTCTACTTAAAAAGATGACAAGCAAGCAAACTCTTTTCTAGCAAATACAAGTGTTAGTTCTTGGATGCCACGCAAAGAGTGCAAATGCATAAGAAGGCTGACCTCCTGCACTAGGAAACAAGTACTCCATCTCTGCAATTTGTGCAGCCCCACTGCCAGCCAATTAACTTGAAGTTGAGTTTTGACTCAAACTCATGACCCTTCAATCCCCACAGTCATGTGTTACATCTGGTATCATTGAATTAGTCCTTCCATTTTGGCTTTTTTTTTTAAACGTCCACTTTCTTTCTGCCAATTTTTTTTCTAACTGCTAATGATGATTCAAGAAGCTTTGTACACTATCTGCATATTTGTTTGTTTTTGAGTAGAGCTCCCTTGGAAAAAATCTGGCATACATTTTTCTTTTCTAAGAATACCATTCAACTCTGCATTTCATGATACCCTTTTTTCCTGTTCTGTACTATAATGGTGACCATTACATCATGTACCCTGAGGGCTGTGCTTAAAAAGAGAAAGGATGGTGAAATTAGCAAAAATAAAAGGAACTCCCTGACTTGAATTCACAAACTGTGCTTGTTTTTGTTAAACAGAACAAAATCTGCAGTGACGGTAGCAAGTTCAATAATGTGTAGTGCATAAGTTTTTTTCTCAGCTACAAAGCACCTTCCTTAAGAAAGGCTTTTAAAACATTCAATGTAAACTGCTGAAGATACTTATATTAAGTAGTACTCCCAAAGCTGTGAGTACATTTCTTGATTTATTTTTAGTGGTTTTCAATGGAGTAAAATTTGTTATCCAGAAAGGGTTTTCCTCCCGATTATTTGTAAAATTCTGTTTTAAAAATTCTAATGAAATGAAAAGAGACAGTTGATTTATTTCACCTTTTCAGAAGTCAGACCTGAAAAATTAGGTAGGGTTTAAAATACACTATCTTAGACATTTTTATTCAGTACTGTTTTTCTAAGAATCCTACTTAGGCTGTCAAAGTACAGTGAATGGTAGCAGCGGTCGGTAAAGACAGATAATTCCAATGGTGAACATGCAATCAGACTTTCAGGGCTTAAAACATTCTGTTTTTCTCGTCATGTCTACACTGGATTTTCCCACTCAGCTATTATATGTGCACTGCTTCATCCTTATGTCAGTATACCTCCATGTAAGTCTTCTCCTTGCCTTTTGAAGCTAGTTGAATGTATCATTCATCATCTATATGTGCCTGTGTGTATGTGTATCCAAAATAAATTAAAAAATGAATATTCCAATGCCAACAGAAAAGACTGTGTTCGTGTGGTAGACGGGGTTATATTTCAAAGGCTTTTGTGCATTTATAAAATATTTTTGTGACTACTGTATGCAAGTACGATAATGTCATTGTATGATACACAGTAAGTTTTTAACCATCAGTGAAAAATACATGATACATTGTTATTGAATGATGTGATATTTAAATATAAAAGCAGTTGAGTGCCCTATCAGTTTCCTCTTAATATTTTGCTGGTACGAATGTTTTTCTGACTTCTAAATCACACATTTGCTAAAATGAGCTCTGCTAGATATCAGTTTGAACACAGGCACAATGTGTCTCAGTCAGATTCGTAAAACAGATAGCTGAACTAGAGTTTGACTTTTGACATCAACAATCTGACTTCAATATTTCTCCACAAAAAGAGACTTCTGACTCTCATCGCTGTTTCAGTGTGATGGATAGCTTTTCAGTTGCTGACAGCAGTGAATGTAATAAATGTAATCATCCACACTGGGGGCTGAATATTTCTATTTTTTAAGTTTTCCGTCTTGTGCATTACGAATGACAAAGTAACACCTGCAGTATTACAGTCACTGCTTTCCTATACAACTGAAATACAAAAATATTATTATAAGTTGTCTATGTATTATTACTTCAGTGCTAAATAAGCTTTTAATTACCTATATTTATTTTTTTTCTCTAAGAAACACTTGCAGAAACAGAGCTTAATTTGAGTTCTGTTTGACTTCTCCGATCATCTGGGTTTTCATTGTCATTGCTTCATAATAATTTAATGTCATATATAATGAGATAAAACCAGGGAAAACCAAAGAAGCTGCCAATCTGAACTGATCTAAGTGTTCATGAGTATAAGCGTAGAAAAGCCTGGTTTGTTTGTGCCAACAACATTCAGCATGGTCTGTAACTGGGCTAGTGTTCCCTTGCTATTTCGTTTTCAAATAGTCTTTCAGTGTACAGTGTAGCTGCTTAATCAGAGTGTTTTATCTACCACAATTAACAAAATGAATGAATGTATATATTGGCAATACATAAAAAAGTATTAAAATTATGTTTACCATTTAGTTAGCTAAACATTTTACCATCCTGTTTTTTCATTCTCTTCATGTATAAGCAACTATTATTATGTTTGCAACTAAAAGTCTATAGCTGGACCACATGCCTAATTCAAAATTAGTTCTAAACTTTCATTAAATAGCTTTATAGAGAAATATCTTTTGTTAATGAAAAACTTATTTGAACGCATATAAAGCCTCAGTTTGCGTTTTCCCCAGTCTCTGAAAGCAGTGACTTATCTTACTTTACATCTAATTAAAAGTTCATGGAGATGCAATGGATTTTTGTGCAAATTAGAATTAATTAGAGTTATTAAGAAGCCATGAAAAGAAGGATTTGAGAAATAGTGAGAAATATTATTTAAACCCTAATGGAATTCAGTGAAACCCACAGGTCTATTACAGGCCCCTGATTTGCCAGGATCACTGCAGGGAATCTAACATTAATAAGCACACTGGTAATTAAATCATTTGTTACTTTGTCTGTAATGTTGTAATGTTTCACTGATACTCTGTCAGAGCTCTTTGTGCAGATCAGAGCTAATCAAAGGTAATCAATTTTCAGCATTTGAGAAATCTGTAAATGATTATACATTCATCAGATCATTTAGTGGAGTGCAAGGAAAGTGCAATGCAATTAATCTTCCTGCATGAGGAGGAATTACCACCACAGAATTCAACAGTTATAATTAATTTCATTGTCTTGCTGTGAATTTTGATTGCTTTTCTTTGGACTGTATAGTACAAATGATGATTCATTGCAAAGTATTTGCAAAGCAAACACACCAGTGTGCTATGCAAATTAAAGTAGCTGTATAACAGATAGGTTTCAAACTTCCTATTTACTCAGGGTTGTTGAGTACTAATTTGCCAAATAATTGCTTGTTAACTTTATACGCTCTTCCTCTGAATATTGAGGTTGGTAACCAATACAAATAGAAAGCACATGGTGTTTGATATCTCATGGTAAGTATTCAAAATACTAGTTAGCTCTTACACTTGCACTCAACTAGAAAAAAACATAATTTGCAACATATTTTTTAAAAACCATTCATTCTACCTTCTTTAATATTTTAATTATTTCCCTTTTTTCAGTGTGAACTGTACTGAAAGACAAAAAAATAATTTTAGTAGCTTTACCATAAAAAGCCATATAAGCTTAAACTGAGCAAAACATTCATTTACCATTATTCCTTTAATATTCATTTTCCTTCATTCCCATTACTAAATATTAAGTAGCTTTTTCAGAACATTACCAAATTATTGTAGACACTATAGACACATTTAGAAAATTATTCTATGCCCCAAATACCAGACTGTCAAAAGCAAATGTTGTACTCAAGGTTCCCCTACCAAACCAGAGCCTACTTGAAGTGACTGGAGTGCTGAGTAGACACATATGTTCCTGTAGATTCAGTTACAGGGCTGGAATCTAATTTTAGACTTTGGTACAAAACTAGATGCTACAATCAATAAGCATGATTTGCTCATTGTTAGCAAAATACTAACAGAGGAGAGATGTTCAGATCTGAGAAATGCCCAAATTTCATTGTAAAAGTGCCAATTAATTTCAAAAGGTGTTGAATTGAGCTCTGCGGAGGGGAATATGGGAGTAAGCATTTAAGTAAAAATGGTAAGAATGTGTAGCTGCAGGCTGTATATTTAATATGTCAGTTGATTATTAAGTAATTTCGATTTTATTTTAAAAGCTGTAATACATAACAAATACTGGGAATTATCAGTGGATGTCTAGTTAATCATTGCTGGCAGCATTATATATTAGATACCGCTTAATTTATAATCAGCTTGAAGTTTTCATTAAAAAGATAAAACACTACAATCCTATTTTGTTCTGTACAAACGAGGTCTAGTAATAGTAATTATGTATATGATTATGTATGTATGTATATGCATGCATTATGATTATTTAACATATATGTACATATATATTCTTTAAAAGCCAATTCTTCCATTGCTCAATGTTGTCTTTATGACAGCATCACAAGTAATGCACGATGTATTTAAAAAAAAGAGAGAAATTTCAAAGACAGCACGAGGATGGAATGGCACTCTCCCTTCGATATTAAAAAGAAAACTTAAACATTATATAGCTAATTAGTGTAAGATACTAACAAAGGACAGAATGAGATGTTCAGATTTGAGAAGTGCCAAAATGTGGAGCTGGAAATATTGATTGCATAAGCGCTTCTGAGCACCCTGGAAAATTCTTAGATTGAAAGTACACAGGCGTTTAAGGCATTTGAACTCATCTCTGTATAAACCTACTTGGCCCTGACTAAGCCAGTAGGCTGAGCCTGACTCAATGTTTACAGTCCACAGCTGAAATTACAGACATATAAATCTAGATATGAAGTAAATACCATTTTCAGAATTTAAAGCTGAGCAGAAAAAGGTTCTGACTACTTATAATCTGTTCTGCTAGCTCTTCACAGCTTGTAAAGCTTTCTTGCAGATTGCATCTTTTCTTGTACCAATGAATACTAAAACAAAGACAAATCTTACAATTTAGAGTACAACAACTGTGCATTGCATGGACCTGAGGAGTCCATGTTACTGGTTTCAGAAATGTTTATTTTTTGTATGTCATCAATAGTTTTGCCATCTAAAAACCACTGAAGTGCACAACTCAAAATAGCTGGAAAACTCTTCTTGATGGATATTGGCTTTATAGTGGATCTATATCTTTTGGTGAAAGCTCCCTGGACTGCAAAATTGTACTGGAAATCTTAGAAAAATAGCTTTTTTCATAAAATGGGGTGCAGTTACAGTGAAAGTAATTTCTGGCATTTGAACTGATTTGGACCATCCTCACAAGAGCATTCAACATGGGCTTGTTCATCACAACTGCAGGAAGAAACTACTGACAAGAAAATACTTATGTGCTTCTCAATGAGAATTTTCATCTGTGTTTGAACAGGGAGTGGGCGGATAAGATGAAAGGCAAGTTTTTCAACCTGTGGAATCTGTTTACTCTTAAAGTCATAAAATGTTCCACATTTTTCTAGGGATGAATTCAAGGCCAATCAGCATGACACTATCCAATCCAGACTGGAGCTTCACGGACCATGTATTTCTTTATGCCACATTTGTTCCAGGATCTTACTTTAAGGAAGTCCCAGAAAGAGATTAAATGGGGAAAAAGTAATATAAAATGTAGTGTCTCCCAAACCCAAACATGCATATTCTACATCCCCGTAGACAGGCACAGATGTTTTCACCCTCATCTTACTAGAAGAGAGAAACTGCTTCTTCACTAACATTCTTTGTTTTCCCTGACTGTATGGAAGATTTCAAATAGTTAAGATCCACACACAGTGAAGTGTTTGAGAATGGTCAATTTAGTATTGCTTGGAGGACATTCCCAAAATGCACACTGACCTCTCACCAGCCCTATTCAGTTCATTTTTCTTTGTCATCATAACCTCCATAACATCATGGAAACCTGCAGTCATATCCTCATTCTACACTCCAAACAGTTTAGCTTGCCTGAATTGCACTATGTTCACTTTTTGTAAATAAAGTATCCCATATTTAAGTTCATTTTTAATTATTTTGCTTTTTCTTTTACTTTTTTCAATGATCTTTTATTGTCTAAAGTCTAGATTTCTGCCAAGTTTGTGAACTGCACTTGTCAGAGTATCGCCCACAACTCTGGGTTCCTTTGTTGAAGCTGTAGAAATAAAATGAATAGTATAAAAGCTTGATGGCATCTGTGGATAGGAAACTCATTAAAAGCCTCAGCCTTCTGTTTTATTTCTAACCACATTGCCCTGTGGGATTTCAAGGTCTCGCAGGATGAAACCAGCAGGACTCATTACTTCTAAAACAATGTTTAGAGTTCTATTGGTGGTGGAATGTTCTGCCAGTCAGGTAAAAAACCTAGGCCTTTATCCTTTCTGGGACAATACCAGGCAGCTCAGAAACTGCTTGGAAAAGTCATGCCTTTGAATGCAACTGCAGGTGTTGCTCCTCAAAGACTGTTGGTACCCTCCTATGCACCCTTCAAAGGAATAATAGAAAATTCACTTTGGGATTCAAATGAAGTCTAAGAAAAATTGAAATAATAGGAACAAACTTTTGAGACTTCCTACATTTTTCCCACGAACCTATGGACCATGACTAATACCCTGAGGGCAAAAAAACATCCTTTTTCCCTCTTACACAGGCATAGAATTCATGGTGTCAGATAAATAAGCTTCATGACCTCACCTTGTTTAAGGCTACCATTCAATTACTAGCAAAGACTAGTCACCACAGTGAGAAATGTGTGGCATTCTGATTGCTCACATTAATTAGAAATAGTTCAAAATTTATATCGTAAAAAAATAGTGAAAAATTATATGAACTTTCTTCACAAGCTATAAACCAAAAATATTTAGCAAAAAGTAATTAGATTGAGTAAACTCATGGCTCATTTTTTCTGTGTAATTAGATACAATTATGAGAATATTCTTGAATATATGGTAGAAACAGCAAGGACCTTGCAAGTGTGGAAGTGACTTAGCCTCTTAAAGTAATATCATAGATTTGTCAAGCAGAATTCCTTTTACAGATTTGCCAGATAACTTATCCATAATTTCTGAAAATTTCAACCATTTTCTAAAAATGCCTAAGGCAGTAATAATTAATAAATTTTGTACACTGGCATATATACTTATTTATTAAAAATTATAAGTCTTGACTGCATATTGAAATAAAAATCCAAGGCTGTGGTTATATAAAACAAGGTGAATTATCTAAAAATGTAAAGAATGGTACATGCAAAACTTAACTTTATAGATGAGAATTTATGAACTTTCAGACATAAGCAAACATGTTTTAATGAAAAATCGTTTGATCCACAAATTTTCTTTATAGACAATCACGTCACAGAGAGATTGCATTCCCGTAATTCATAAAACAGCAAGATAGGATGATACTTATAAGGGCAGAAGAGAGCTGAGCAGCAGAATATCCTTTTTTTGTGTCTAACAATTAGATTCCTTTCAACAATAGCAGTAATGACAAACAGCTACATTACCAATATAGAAACTGTAGAGGTTTTCTCTTTTTGAACAAGTTTGCCAGCAATAGACTTATTATCACACCATTCAATGGATAAGTTGCAATATTTAAACTTGTTAAACCTAAGGAATTAGAAAGAAAGATAATAATTTTTTTCCTCATCAGCTTCCAAGATGACTATGCCAAAAAACAGTGGTAAAGCGTTTTTTCTTTTTCTCTTTTCTTTTTGTAAGCCTATGTCAACTCCAGGAGTTCTCCTTTAATATTTCACTATTCAGACATTTTGGATTTCTAAGGCATTCTGTTTCTAGAAAAAAAATTCAGCAAAAATTCAGTCTGTAAACTGCAGGATTGTTTCCCTACAAATTAGAGTTGTATATTCTTAATACAAATGGATCTAAAAGTGGCACATATACTGTGAGGTTTATTTAATTAGAATATGAGGTTCTTTGTTTTACCTACATTTACATTAGAAATAAGAAACCATAGCATTACTTCTGGTGGTAAATGAGGGGACTGAAGGCTATTGGATGAAAACAAATGATGCCCTTCAAAAGAAGATACAGTTGGGAGCTTTGTGTAATTGTTTCTGCATTACTGCTCCCACAGGACCAGCTGAAGAGATTACCATCACCAGCCAACCCCCAACTGTTTGTTGCCATCCTCTTGCCAGAGAACACTGCCTTGCCAGATCCACTGGTTAAATTATTTGTGTGATCGCTCCCTAATTTATTTCAAAGTGAGTTGGGTTAGCAAAGCAGGCAAGCAAAAAAGATCTATTATTTCAATGGTTTATGCCGGCTCATTTTAATTTTAATAGCCTAGAAAGCAATCACAGCAGCAGCTCAGCCAGGAAAACTAAGTACATGGCAGCTACTGAAAGCAGTCTGGGGTTGGTAAACTTCAGCTTACAGAACTACAACTGAAAGAGGAAAGATGCCCACACTGTGCAGTTTTAAACCAAGGTCAAGCAAAACATTTGGGCACATATGTAACCTAAAGCATGTGGATCATCCTACTATTTTAAATGGGGCTGCTGATAAGCTATTAGTTAACACTATTCTTATGTTATTGTGAAAAACTGAAGTCATAGGATGAGGTTTATTTCATATAATTTCATATAAAATTAGGCATCTTGACTGCATACATCTTCTAAGATTGCCCTGCAGTCAGTGGAAGAGGTACCACCTCCAGGAGGGTAATACCCCCACCTATCTATGAAAGGAGGTGTGAGCTGCATTCTGAAGATGTTCATCACAGAGGAAAGCCATCACTTAGCTTGGAATATACATCCATCTCCTAGGCTGCTAAAGTTGGGTGAATCCTTAATTTGTACCTCACCAAGTGGGCCTGACAACTGCAACAATTTTATTTCTGCAAAAACATTCTTAAATGGGACAATTTTGTTTACCAATGTCATTATAGCCTTACCACCCATTTTGGGAAAAGCTTATAAAACTTCTAATTTGCATTTAGTAGTAGAAAGCAGTATTTTGTAAATATCTTTTTTATATATACATATGGGGTGTGGGGGGGTTTGATTTGTTTTGATTTTCTTTTTACTGCCATCACTTCTTACTTTAACTTCCTTTAACTGTGTAGCTTCCCTGGCTTCAAACAAACTTTTAGGTTGTGATTAGCTTTTCTAATAAATGTGCACAGTCATGCAAAATAGACACATACATTTCTTTGGATTACCTGCATAGATATAGATATATATATAGTATCCTAAGAAAACAGACGTTTTGAGAAATATAAAAGTGGAATGTACTCCTAAAGCACAGTAAAACACTTTTTACAGCCTGAGTTTAAAATCTACCTTCCATGTTTATTTCAAAATATGTTGCCACAAAAGATTCAAACTTTCTACAGCTTTTAGTAGTCTTTGTTCAGATACAGTATAAAAAGGTTGAAAGGTTCTCTATCATCTTAGAAACTTTCACAATTGTAAATCAACTTAAACTTATATAGTACAATACAGTCACTTCCAGATCAAATTCACTAAGTTCAAGATGACTCTTTGCCAGTTAGTTATCAAGCACTCAGGTCAAGAGTGAATTGAAAGCTTTTCAACAATTAATGGGAAATGTTATAAGACCAAATTACAGCAGAACAAAGATGACTTCATGAAATCATTCCTCTTTTGGTAAGGTGCATTTGACTTGACACTTTCTAAATTATTTCTCGCACCTCCTCTTGATAAGGGGTAAGAACTGTGCAGAATTGGCTAACAGTGCTTATTTACTCACTAGTGGTACTATTGTATCCAGTGTTTGAGGTAGAATGACATTTCATTGTTCCACCATAAACATCACCAGACTAAAGAATTTGCAACTTAATTTGAGCCTAAATTCAACTAGTCATTTTAACAATAGCAGGGGGGGATAAGTGATCACAAGAGTAAAGATACAAAGCTGAAATGCTTTAGAGTCTAATTACCAAACTGTATACAATGTGTACAGTCAGAACAATAAGATAATCCTGAATTCTGTGAATGCACTTTCCACAGAAGTTGGAAGTAGATAAATGTAGATGCCAGAAAACCCAAACCAACAAAAAACTAGTGAGAATGTTGTGGTTCTGACACTTAACATTTTAGAACTATTTCTCCTTCTTGACAGGCTTAAGCATGGTTTCTTCATATTGATTTTTATAAGAATAGCTTTTGTCCTCATTCATCAAATATTATAGTTTTAATTTAATTGACATATCAATGCATGACTTAGGATACAATTCTAAAAGCTTTCTTGTATTTTAGAAACCTGGAATCTCAGGAAGCCGGCTTATGGCAGAAAACCATTAGTGAGGAACAGAGTTATAATGAAAATTCACAGAATACACAAAGTGTTTTAGAAGATGAAATGTAGATGGAGTTCAGTTACTCAAAAAATACATCTCTGTGGTCTTACTCTAAATGGGTGCTAATTCATACTCCAGGCTGCAAGTTTTCTTCAGTCAGCTGCAGATGTGATGGGACTTGCTTTTACATAATCGTTTTGTCTTATCTGTAGGCATCACTCACTTGGACAACTTGAGAGGCATTAAGGGTGTGTGCAGATGAACGAGTTACCCTCTGAACTTCTGTTTCTCATAATCTGCAAGAATTGCCTGCAGCACACTTTTAGGCTGCATCGTACCACTCAGGAAGAATACGAATATGGAGCAGATGACAAGAACAAGGTTAGTAGCACCTTATGCTGCTGATAAGGTGTTTTTCATCTTTCAATAGGTTGAGGTTTCCTTCTATCCCCTTCTTAAGACCATTTACTCTTACTTTGTTGTGGTTTATTAGTTACAAAGTGAAAAAGAAACTTTTTTTTCTTGCTTATGATGAGGAAAACATTTCACCAAGATGATCAACAGGACTTGTTTTTTCATGCCTCTACAGTCCTGCAATACAATCTTTGTGAACTAACAAATCCAATGTTATCTATATGTGTGTATAGATATAGAAAGAAAATTTTAAAATACTGATTGTTTTTCCTACACTACGTTTTTTCCTTCTTTCCTAATCTTCCTTTTTCATTGTATTAGAAATAACATTTTATCCATCCAATCTTCACCTCTACAACTGTACAATTATAAACAAGTTGTCTCTGCGCTGAGCTACCCCTGCCCAGTTAGTCAAGTTAAAATCACTGTTCTGTTAGATTACAGGGAACAAACAGACAGCATGTTGGAGAGTATTACATCATGCTGCTTAGAAGACTCATACACGCAATTAAACAATTTGGGTCATAAGTGCTCATGACTATCTTGTTGACAATAAGCTACCACACTAATTTATGGGAATATTTTCCATCATCTCCAACTAGCTTATAAAAAATTGCTTCCATCCTGGTAGATGATGGCCTTGATTATCTCCTGTCCAGAGTACTGCCATGCAATATGCCTATGTTCGAAATAAATTAATTTTATTAATATGTTAAGCTTCAGTTCCTGTCTCCCTCAATAGCCTAAGATAGCCAGATGTGTCCTCCGGCCCTTCACTGGTTTCTTGGAGGGTGTTGCAGTCACCCACATCAACTCCATTCTCTCATATTTTGCCTAATTTACTACTGCTTTCTCCTTACTGGGGGTCACACATTTGTTGGGTTTTTACTGACACAGACTGGAGTGACTCAACTCATACATCAGAGGTAACAACTTATGTTTGGTATTGTGGTAGATTGACCCTGGCTGGATGCCAGGTGCCCACCAAAGCTGCTCTATCACTCCCCTTCCTCAACTGGACAGCAGAGAGAAAACACAACAAAGAGCTTGTGGGTTGAGATAAGGACAGGGAGATATTGCTCACCAATTCCCATCATGGGCAAACAAACTCAACTTTGGAAAAAAAATGAATTTAATTTATTACCAATCAAATCAGAATAGGATAATGAGAAACAAGACCAAATCCTAAAACCACCTTCCCCCATTCTTCCCAACTTCCCAGGCTTAACTTTACTCCTGATTTTCTCTACCTCCTACCAACCCAGCAGTGCAGGGGGACTGGGAATGGGGGTTGTGGTTAGTTCATCACGTGTTTTTTCTGCCACTCTTCCCTCCTCAGGAGGAGGACTTCTCACATTCTTCCCTTGCTCCAGTGTGGGGTCCCTCCCATGCGAGACAGTTCTCTGTGAACTTCTCCAACATGAGTCCTTTCCATGGGCTGCAGTTCTTCATGACATCCCTAGCATGCATCTCTTCCACAGGGTGCAGTCCCTCAGGAACAGATTGCTCCAGCGTGGGTCCCCTACGGGGTCACAAATCCTGCCAGTAAACCTGCTCCAGCGTGGGTTCCACTTTCCATGGGTTCATAGGACCCGCCAGGAGCCTACTGCAACATGGGCTTCCCACAGGGTCACAGCCTCCTTCAGGCACATCCACCTGCTCCAGCATGGGGTCCTCCATGGGCTGCAGGTGGTTATCTGCTTCCACCATTAACCTCCATGGGCTGCAGGGGGACAGCCTGCCTCTCCATGGTCTTCACTAAGGGCTGCAGGGGAATCTCTGCTATGGCACCTCGAGCACCTCCTCCTCCTTCTTCACTGACCTTGGTGTTTGCAGAGTTGTTTCTCTCATGTAGTGGCACTCGTCTTCCCCAGCTGCAGTTGCCAGTGCACAGGGGTTTTTTTCCCCCTTCTTAAATATGTTATCCCAGAGGCGCTACCATGGGATAGCTGCTGATGGGCTTGGCCTTGGCCAGCAGCAGGTCCGTCTTGGAGCTGGTTGGCATTGGCTGTATTTAACGTAACGAAAACATAGCAGCTTCTCACAGAAGCCACCCTGCAGCCCCCCCCCCATCAAAACCTTGCCATGCAAACCCAATACGGATACCTGTTGTGACTTAACCTGTCAGGCAGCTAAGCACCACACAGCTGCTCACTCACTCCCCCACAGTGGCATGCGGGACAGAATTGGAAAAAAGGTAAAACTTGTGGGCTGAGATAAAGACAGTTTAATAGGACAGAAAGGGAAGGTGAAATAATAATAATGATAAAAGAATATACAAAACAAGTGATGCACAATGCAATTGCTCATCACCCACTGACTGATGCCCAGGCAGTCCCTGAGCAGTGGGCTGCCACACCCCGGGCAATTCCCCCCATGTTTTGTTGTTCAGCATGATGACATGTGGTGTGGAATATCCCTTTGGCCAGTTTGGGTCTTCTGTCCTGGCTGTATCGCCTCCCAGCTTCTGCAACGCCAGCCTCCTTGCTGGCAGGGCAGTATGAGAAGTTGAAAAGTCCTTGACTTAGTGGAGGCACTGCTCAGCAACAGCTAAAACATCAGTGCGTTATCAACATTATTCTCATCCTAACCCCAAAACACAGCACTATGCCAGCTACTAGGAAGAAAATTAACTCTATCCCAGCTGAAACCAGGACAATATCTACCCCTTGTTCTACATCACCTACATCATGTCCTGGTTCCACACTTTCTAATACGTCCCAATTAATCACCACCACCTTTCCTGTCTTTTAATATACACACACAGATATCATTCCCTTAGTCTATGGGCCGTCCCTCTAAAATGACCATTGTGTTCATTAGTCCATGAATTTGGGCTCCATCCACCATACCAGTCCTTCAGGACAAGAGAGACAGTGTGTGGTGTTGGATTGTTGCATGCTGAAGCCAGTTCTGGTTCCATACCTACTACACTTGTCCAGTTCCGTCATTGCTGCACTCTTCTTGGCTTCATAAGAATTCATTCTGGGTAATATTTATGGTAATACCATTGCTATCACACATAGCAACCATAGTAGTGATGACATATAGTATTATATAGCATTTAATATCATACAATTCAAATCATTGGCTATTCTCACCCAAAGTCATATTCCCTTGAGGTGCACATTGGACTTCCCAATCCTTCTGCATTACCCACCAAGTGCACCCCGCTGCTTGAGCAAATGGTTGGGTTTGCCTTTGCCAGAGGCAGTAATAGCCCAGATTGTCTCCCTGCGCACAATTTTTACGTGCACTACAGGGACTTTATCCCATTCTACAGTATGTAAAAGTTTTGATTGGGCAGGACCAGCTGGACTGTCAGATCCACTAGTGTTGACTAACCAGGTGGCTTTTGCTAAATACGTATCCCGGTATTTCAAAGTCCCACCCCTCATTGTTCTCAGTGTAGTCTTTAACAGTCCATTGTATCATCAGATTTTCCTGGAGGTTGGTGCATGGTATAGGATGTGATATACTGACTAAATGCCATGCTCTTTGCCCAGGTGTCCCCATGAAGTTGTTTTTAAAATGAGTTCCGGTGTCTGACTCAATTCTTTCTGGGGTGCTATGTCACCATACAACTCATTTTTCAAGGCCCAGGATAGTGTTCCAGGCGATGGTGTAGAGCATGGGGCATGGGATATCGATTTCAGCCATCCAGTGGTTGCTTCCACCATTGTATGCACATGGCACTTGCCTTGACGGGTTTGTGGGAGTGTGATATGAACAATCTGCCAGGGCTCCCCATATTTATATTTCAGCCATTGTCCTCCATACCACAGAGACTTTAGCCACTTGGATTGCTTGAATGCAGGACATTACACATTCATGGATAACCTGTGCAATAGAGTCCATGGTCAAGTATACCCCTTGGTCACAAGCCCATCTATATGTTGCGTCTCTTCCTTGATGGCCTGAGGTGTTATGGGCCCACCGAGCTATGAATACTTCACTCTTATGCTGCCAGTCCAAATCCACCTGAGACACTTCAATCTTAGCAGCCTGATCTGCCTGCTGGTTGTTTAGATGTTATTCAGTGGCCCAGCTCTGGGGTATGTGAACATCTATGTGACATACTTTTACAACCAGCTCCTCTACCTGGGCAGCAATATCTTGCCACAATGTGGCAGCTCAGATAGGTTTACCTCTGCACTGCCAGTTGCTCTGCTTCCATTGCTGTAACTACACACATATGGCGTTTGCCACCATCCATGAGTCAGTACAGAGAGAGAGTACTGGCCACTTTTCTCAGTCAGCAATGTCTAAAGCTAGCTGAATGGCCTTCACTTCTGCAAACTGGCTCAATTCATCTTTTCCTTCAGCAGTTTCTGTGACTTGTATAGGACTCCATACAGCAGCCTTCCAGCTCCGATGCTTTCCTACAACATGACAGGACCCGTCAGTAAAGAGGGCATATTGCTTCTCATTTTCTGGTAGTTTATTATACAGTGGCACATGTTGCCTACTCCTCTGCAATATTCTGAAATCTTTGCCTTCTGGCTAGTCCATGATCTGTTCCAAGATTCCTGGGTGACTGAGGTTTCCTATTCAAGCTTTTTGTGTGGTCAGTGCGATCCACTTACTCCGTGTGGTATCAGTTGCATGATCTGTAGAGGGGACCCTCCCTTTGAACATCCAGCCCAGCACCGGCAGTCGGGGTGCTAAGAGGAGCTGTGCTTCAGTACCAATCACTTTCAAGACAGCTTGAAATCCTTCATATGCTGCCAATGTCTCTTTTTCAGTTGAAGTATAGTGGGCCTCGGATCCTCTGTGTCCCTGACTCCAAAAAACCACAGGGGTCATCTCGGGTCTCCCCAGGTGCTTTCTGCCAGTGACTCCAGGTAGGGCCATTCTCAACAGCTGGAGTGTAGAGCAGATTTTTAACATCTTCTTGTGCCCGGACTGGCCCAAGGGCTACTGTATGAACTATCTTCTGATAATTTGTTCAAAGATTTGTCATTGCTCAGGGCCACATTTGAAATCGTTCTTCTTCTGAGTCACTTGATACAGAGGGCTTACAATCAGACTGCAATTTGAAATATGCTTTCTCCAAAACCCTGCAACACCTAAGAAAGCAAAGTTTGTGTTTTCTTTTTGCTAGATGGTGGAGACATAACTTATTTTGTTAATCACATCCACCAGGATCTGACGACATTCATCTTGCCATTTTATTCCTAAAAACTGGATCACCTGTGCAGGTCCCTTGACCTTTGTTTTATGGCAAAAATGGCTTTCAGAAGGATTTGGACTATTTTCTTTCCTTTCTCAAAAACCTCTTCTGCTGTGTTTCTCCAATGATGTCATCAATATATTGCAGGTGTTCTGGAGTTTCATCCTGTTCCAGTGCAGTCTGGATCACTCCATGGCAAATGGTAGGGCTGTGTTTCCACCTCTGGGACAGTCAAGTCCAGGTTTATCGGACAGCCCTCCAAATGAAAGCAGACTGGGGCCTGCATTCTGCTGCCAAAGGGACTGAGAAAAATGTATTAGTGATAGCAGTTGTGGTGTACCACTTGTCTGTCTTTGACTCCAGTTCATATTGAAGTTCTAGCATGGCCAGCATGGCAGCACTCAGTGGTAGCAGGACTTCATTCAGGCCACGATAGCCTACTGTTACTCTCCACTCTCCATTAGACTTTTGCACTGGCCATACGGGGCTATTAAAGGGTCAGTGAGTCTTGCTGATCACTTCTTGGCTCTCCAGTCGATGAATCAGCTTATGGATGGGAATCAGAGAGTCACAGTTAGTGCAATATTGCTGCCAGTGCACCACTGTGGTAGCAATTGGCACCTGTTGTTCTTCAGCCTTCAGCAACTCCACCACAGAAGGGTCCTCTGCGAGACCAGGCAAGGTAGATAGGTGTATAATTTCCTCTGTCTAGAAGGCAGCTGTAACAAAAGCCCACCAGTACCCTTCTGGGTCCTGGAAGTACCCTCTCCTGAGATAGTCTATGCCAAGGATGTACAGGGCCTCTGGATCAGTCACAGTGGGGTGCTTTTGCCACTCATTCCCAGTTAGGTTCACTTCAGCCTCCATACAGTTAGTTGTTGGGATCCCCCTGTCACTCCAGAAATACAGAGGGGTTCTGCCCCTTTATAGCTTGATGGCACTAGGGTACATTGTGCACCAGTGTTCACTAAAGCCTTATACTCCTGTGGGTCTGACATGCTAGACCATCAAATTCACACAGTCTAATAAACTTGGTTGTCCCTTCCTCCACTTTGCTGAAGACGGCACCTCTAATCCTGATTATAGTATTTATTATTCACTCTTTGTAAACACAAATCAGAAGTCCCTTCAAGAGGACCCAAAGTGAGATCAGTGGCAATTCAGGTGGCAATTTTCCAAGAAAAATCTGCTGTTGTGATTGTTTTTCCTTGTGACTCATGACCTAGGGTTAAGGTAGGTTTTTCCATCCCACTTCCTCATGTCCTCCTCAAGATCCTGCAGGAAAAAACCACAGGGTACCTCATGGTGTGTGCCCACTATATCATCTCCCTTGAGCAGAGGAACACTGACTCTTAATAGCTGAGATACTGGTCTGTACAGGTTGGGAGTAGGACGTATCATCTTTGAATTGCTGGAACTCTTGGGACAGTTTCTTGACAGCTGAGACGCAGGCCATAGGGAGGAAGAGAGACTTTCTTTTTATCGCCAGATTTGGCCAGTCATTTCATACACTGTTTGTCCCTCTCCGTCTTTGCAGGTCATGAGTTGGCATATGACAATGGTGTACTCCATACAAACTCCTGCCAGGTGAGTTGTGTACACTTGACTTCATCTGGATCTTTGGATAACTGCTTGTTGCCCAGGTCATCATAAATCACCTCCAGCGTGGCTAGTTCCCTCGGGATAACTCTCTTCATGGTGGTCCATTTGCCTGGGTGATATATAACATCTTCCTTGAAGGGATACCTTTCCTTCACACCTGACAGGAGTTGCCTTTAGAGGCTGAGGGCTTGTGTCCCTTTTCCAATCGCCTTATCAATGCCCTCTTCCCTAGACAGGGATCCTAGCTGCCTGGCTTCCCTACCTTCTAATTCCAGGCTACTGGCCCCATTACCCCAGCATCAGAGCAGCCAGGTAACAATGTGCTCACCTGGATAGTGGCTGAAATCTTTTCACATATCTCGCAGCTCACTCAGAGATAGGGATCAAGTGGTTACTGCCTCATTTAGGAGTTCTGCCTCTTCCTCCTCCTCTTCTTTTGATGGCTCTGTTTCAGAGTAGCCCACCTTGTCCACTTCTCCCTCCTTCCCCTTCTTAGTAGGAGTTTCTTCCCTTACAAAATGAGCTGACTTTTCTATCCAATATTTCTTCTTGTGTATAGGGGCAACTGATACCAACATGGGTTGGTTCTTTGGTTCAGCTGCAATGCCTGTTGCAGGTCTTGGAGTAGCTGCAGTGCCTGTCATGGGGGCTGGAGTAAACACAGTGCCTGCTGCTGTGCCTGTCTGGAATTGCCAGGGTGAAAGCATACTTTTTCCAAATATCTTACTAGTTTTTCAGGATTCTGCATTTGTTCAGGGGTGAAGTTCTAAAACATTGGAGCTGTCCACTGTCCTAGGTGCTCGCCCATGCTATCCCACTCACCCTGCCACTCATAACTATACAGCCTTGGAGCAGATCTCTGGGTGGTATTCTTAAATAGTTATTTAACCTTAAACAAGACCTGAAACACATTCAGGAGACGTAGCAATAGAAACACAGTAGTTTGAATGTCCCAAGGATATTCAAGATTTTCAAGAGCAATTGTAAATACCCTAGACAAAAAGGAGAAGGGGAAGGAGTGGAGGAAAGTGTTGCCTCTTTGTCTCCCCACTAGATTGGCTATCCAAGGAGAAAAGGTAAAGAGTGTAATTATTAATGGTTTCTGAGAGATGTTGCTGAAGTACACAGATGATGGCAATGCTGAGTACAAATACCAAATTTGTCTCATAACCACTAATTTTATCATATCATAAGCCAGTGTTACACAGTACAGCAAAACGATAACCTTACTCTAGCCCCCAGAGATGATAAATAGCACAACAATGAACATATACAACAAGGTGCTACATAACGCAACTCTGAGAACAAGCACAACTCTGAAAGCAAATAATCAATGTTGTGATTGGCAACCATTAAAATAATATAATGAATGTTTTTTCAAACACAAAAATTTGTTTTACAATGCCCTGGTCAGATCTGTTGTTATCTCAACTCTTTGTGCCTCATGTTGGCGCCAAAAAAGGACTGTTGTGGTTTAACCTGTCAGGCAGCTAAGCACCACACAGCTGCTCACTCATTCCCCCACAGTGGCATGCGGGATAGAATTGGAAAAAAGGTAAAATTTGTGGGCTGAGATAAAGACAGTTTAATAGGACAGAAAGGGAAGGTGAAATAATAATAATGATAAAAGAATATACAAAACAAGTGATGCACAATGCAATTGCTCATCACCCACTGACTGATGCCCAGGCAGTCCCTGAGCAGTGGGCTGCCACACCCCGGGCAATTCCCCCCATGTTTTGTTGTTCAGCATGATGACATGTGGTGTGGAATATCCCTTTGGCCAGTTTGGGTCTTCTGTCCTGGCTGTATCGCCTCCCAGCTTCTGCAACGCCAGCCTCCTTGCTGGCAGGGCAGTATGAGAAGTTGAAAAGTCCTTGACTTAGTGGAGGCACTGCTCAGCAACAGCTAAAACGTCAGTGCGTTATCAACATTATTCTCATCCTAACCCCAAAACATAGCACTACACCAGCTACTAGGAAGAAAATTAACTCTATCCCAGCTGAAACCAGGACAATACCTCACAGCTAATGCTGTACATAGGTTTAAGCATTAGTGAAGCTTAAAACTTCTAGAGTGAAAAAAAAAATCTGTTTTCAAGTGTTAAAAAGCCTTTCTTTTCATTCAGAACTAAAGCTACACAGTTTTATAGCAGTTGGAGACACTATACTGTAGGAATAACTTTTTTTTATTGTTTATTCTAGAAGTGGGGGAAGGCATAGTCTGAGGCAAAATAGTGTTAAAATTCAAATATGTGCTAGATTTGTTCTCATTTTTAGTAGTAACTATATATGTCTGACAAGGAATTTTGGCATTTTAGAATGTCCTGAAAAGAAGTATGTGCCTTTTTCAGTCATTTTTTGAAAGCAGAAATGAACTTTGCGTATTTCTTCTTCTTGTCACATTTATTAATCATTAAAGTTTCTGACATGTTTACTTATTATTGTTTAATACTAGCGCCAGTGCTAAACCATAATATAGGTGTATACATCTGTTGTTTACTCTGAGATGATTAACTACCATATATAAAAATTCATATTAAAAATAAATTATAACATACCAATGCAATAATGATTTTTAAAAGCCCTCTGCTTTTGAAATATATTGATATCTTCAAATAAGAAAAGAGACCACAGTTCCATATCCTACTATTGACACACAGAGAAATAAACAAAACTAAGTTGTAGAACAGACCTGCGTAACACACGGCTCAGGGACTTCATGCAGCCCGCAAAGCAGCTACTCTAGCATGCCAGCTATTTAACAGCAATGTGTACTGTTATAAAAAGCAGGGTGTGCATCCTGGTTGGGCTTTTAACCAACCTCTCAGCTGAAAGCAGCCGATGAAATGTGTATCTCCTGGTCAGACATATGGGTAGGTGGGAAGACATTATTTATAGTGAGAAGAGAAAGACAAAAGACACTGGACAGTCATGGCAAGAAGGTAAACTCAGTGGTAACAAGAGAGGGTCGTCACTGTAGCACAGAAGTAACAATGGACCTGGTATTAATATGACAGATTCTAGTGGCTTATGTATTGTTAGGGGGCACCCCTGTTTTATAATTTCATTATTACATCCATTCTTGTCTCCATAATGCAACATCTGGATTGAGTTTAGCAAACTCTTGTGGTGAATGAATGCTTCTGTCTGCATGCTACAATTTTAGACCAGCAAGATGAAAATATATGATACTATGTAAGTGTTGTGCGCCTAAGTTTAATGTAAGATTTTGGGCCACATAAAATTCCTTGCACCTACAATTTGCTAATGATTTTTCTTGTCATCTTTGGTTCCATTATTACGTATTACATTTTATTGAATTATTCATTGTCATAGTTGTGGTACTATATAAAAAATTAAAGCTTTATGGAATCATGGTAGTACTTCAAAAAGCAGATGAACTGTAAGAGCAAGTACGCTTTTCCTAAATGTGACTATCTCAGGGTGATAAGGCATAAGATTACCATCTCAAAGGCAGTTGTCTTGACATAACAGATTACTGTTGCCAGAAGGAAAAAGCAATATTTTCCTTTCCTCTCATACTTCTCTCCCTCTTTCTGCCACTTTTAGGAGTGGCGAGCAGTCAAATATCATGTCCCACAGGAACTGAGCCTGAGAACATGAACATAGCCCTGAAGGTGGCTGCTTGGGAGTGCTCCTGATAGTGTTGTCTGATGGAAGTCTCAAGCAGCAGCTTTCTCACAGAGAAGTTTCTCTCCCCATGGCCCTGAATGACGTTTTCAGGAAGAACATAAAATCAGCTGAGTAAGGGAAAGAGAGCAAAAGAGAGGGACAGAGCAACGCATCTCATGTATCCTTAGTGTAAGCAGATGAAGTATGCTTTCTTCCTTCCATTTCTGCAGCTGTCTTCCATAAACATTTGTAAGCACGTTGTCTGCTTTGGATGTTGTAAATAAGTGCTTGTATTTGCGCTTGACTATAATAAATTAATTGTGAATTAACTTATTCTACACACACAATGACGACAAATACTTAAACTGGGACGTTGGACTGCATTAATTTCTCATCCCTCCTTTTTCAACTGCACAGGCCAAGTGAAGAACTAGCCTCAGTGAGGCCAGGAAGGACAGAACTTACCATGAAAAAATGAGCTCCCTGGTCTGCAGTAAGATATTGGGAATCACACTTAAGCCTTGAAAGTCACAAGAAACATATCGCAGTGTGAAGGTACAGTATGCTCATGATTAAAATGGAAGAAAAGTAAGCTGCCCCTCCAGTTAAATAATTTTCTTTAATAAAATGGCTCCTCATTTATGAAAACAATTAGAATAATACAAAAATGCATTTAGATTAAGTCTGAGGTTGGTTATCATGCCAACAAAATGAGTTATCCTTCAGGGAGAGTTATGGGCAGAACACAAAATTGCTGAAATGAATTAAGAGGCTGTAACTATAACTGTTATATGTTTTGCATGTGGCAGAAAAATCATAAAGAAAAATCCAAATAAGCTATTTCTGTCCTTCAGCATTGAAACAAAGAGCCTACAGTGACTGAATTTGGTGTTTCTCTGCCTACATGACTTTACACGAATTTTTCCTGCTTGCTTTCTGGTACTTGATCGTTCCCTTGGTAGTGTTTTACTAACTCACCTTCATCTTGACCGATTATGAAAGCACTGGGTTAATAAAAACACTTTTTAATCCATTCTTTTTCTGTTATTTTGTATTGCATTCCCACTTTGAACATTTTTTTTTTTTTCCTTTTTTTGATATAGTATTTCATGAGAACAAAAATATAATTACGGATACATACATATATCCTAAAAGCTTCCTGTACAATATATAGCACTGATACTCTATTTGCATTTTAAATTGCTTGAAAACTTCCCTACAGTTACCTTATAATACTTCATACCTTATGTGTTATTAGTCCAACACTGTTCACTCATTTGAACTAAGACAAGTAGATACTTTCAGATCCTAGACTGGTGAAAATAACTTCAGTGATACCAGCTGAGTGCTTTTTATATGCACTTTTTCCAAGCAAAATTTGTAGTAATATATCTCTAAGAAAGTAAAAATTATATATCTGATTCAGAAGAGAGGCCTATAACGTTCAAATGTGCATAGGCAATGTTTGCCTTTTTATCTTGTTTGTGTATATCTCATAAATTTGCCTAGAAAATATTACTGATTTACATTCAGCTTGTTACTTATGTATAAAAGGTGCAGCCTCCAGAAAGGACACGTTTTCTGCAGTATAGCAGTATATATTTGTTTATTCCTGTGCAGTGTTTGTGCCACTGCAGTTAAATTTGCAGCCCGCATTTTGAGGGTATACCACTCAGTTTGAAATTATGATGATGATTTTCATATCCATGTTTTTCCCCTTCAAGCAAGAAGAAAAATGTTCCAGCAAAAGCTTAAGAAAGCTATTTTAAGTTCTTCAAAGAAAAATTAATATGTTGCGATGATGATATTTCATCTTAATCTGGCATCGCCCCGGCTTGTGTCTTTCAAGGAAGAGAGGACATCTGGGAACGAGAGAAAGCCACAATAAAATAAGATCTTTTTACTGAAACTGAAATACGATGGCACAGTTGTTTCTTGTCAGTTATATATTCAATGAGTAGAAATAAGTGGTATGATAAAGGTGCATGATTTATTGTTATATGCAATTATATGAGCTGCACAATGTAGAAATTTTACAGGGAATTGAACTGATATTTTAGAAATAAAATATGCAGTAGAACACAGCTATATTTATGGATATTCATAGCATAAAAGCAAAAAGTAGCTAAAGACAATTTCAGTGAACAGGGATCTCACTGTAAATTAAGATGTTTTCTTTGTCGTGCTTCTGTTTCTCATATCTGATGCCTGGAATAAATGAAAGAAAGAAGGGATATTGGTTTGATATTTGAGTTTCATATTCTCTGTCACCCAAAGCAGGACATGAGTCTGACCTCATTTCCACTGGTTTTAAATTTCTGCAATGCAATTAGTATGAATACATATAAATCTCATGTGAAATACATTTATAATTCTGGACACCAATATTCAGAAGAGGTAAATTCAAACTGAAAAGGAGCAAGGAGAGGCTAGTAGGGTGATCAGGTGATTGGTGAGCTAATCTTGTCTAAAGAATGTTGAAGGACCTTGCTGGTTTGTCTAACCTAACAGATTGAAAGTTAAAGGCAGGGTAATTACTATCAGTAAATTCTTCAGCCAGGTATCAGGAGAAAGGATGAACTATTTAAGCCATGTTGGAAGAAGAGCATTCAGACATAAACTAGCCATGAGTAAATTCAGGCTAGAAGTGAAAATAAGATTTTTAAGCCTTACTGAATTGAGGTTCTGGATATCCCAGGATGTCATAACTGAATAAAGTGAAAAATAGGAATTAGTAGCTTAAAATATCATATTAAATGGGTGTGAATTTCATGCATCAGCCTTTTCTACAATGATTGAAGCCATCATTTCAGGAGCAGAGTAATTTAACATGGCTTTCAGTCCCATATCCAGTTATGGATGTCAATTTGAAACACCCCTCTGCAACTTTTGCAGACCATCGTCTTTCTTTATTCCAAATTTTTTTAATTCTCTCCTACATCTTCCAAAATCAGGTTCCTACTTTCCTTAAATGCCAACTGCTAGAACACAACAGTTTTTTGGCAATCATACAGATAAGATCTGTTGTCTGCATAAAATTTTAACTAATAGAGTTAACATCAGATAAAATATTCTGCTACTTAATATTGGAAAAGTGACATCCCAATCAATAAAAACAACTGAGTTACACTTCAAGCTGTATTTACTTATATATGGTATCACTCATCTCTGCCTGTTGCCTAAGAATCAGTAAGAATTAGATATTGGAAAGGCATATTCTGAGAACATTTTTTTCCCCCTTAGGTTTTCTTTTGAAAAGTTGCAAATTCTTCAGAAAAAGATTTTGCACGAGTCTCAATCACACTTTTATGCTGCAAAAAAGAAAGTGGTGGAAAGAAGGGAAGCCTCAGTTTGAGTGACACCATCTAAAAGCTGTGTCCAAAAAGAGGCAAGAGTGAAGAACTGGTGTTAGGGGTGTGCTGCCATTGTTGCTCTCTTGGGTGCTAAGTGGCAGAGAAGGGAGGAGAACGCCCAGTGCAGGTCACGGAGCATGTGGCTGCAAAATTGTGCCGAATACAGTTTCTCAGTGTAGCTGTTGAAATGCTTTGCAAAGTATCTGGTCTCGACATGTCTGTCTCATCGACTGCTGATCCTTGGCTGACAGAGGTAAATGAAACCATGCAGATGTTAATAGATCCAGTTTCCTGTTATACCTATGACTGCCCTGTTTTACTGAATATCTGAGACAGTTGATATCATCCCTACTGCATTTTGATCTCGCTAGTTTTAAAAGTTATTGTTATTGTTATACATAATTTTTTTCATTCAAGATTTAACAGAAAATTCCTGCCTTTAATATTAATTGTACTATCTTGATAATATCTCTAGCACAGTTAATATTAAAACTTAAACTGCATCTATGGCATTTGCATTATTATCTTTAGCTCTCCATCTCTAACTGTATACTATCCTACTAGAACTCCATCAACTTCTCTCTTCATATCAAACATCAAGCAGAAGTCAGGAACATGGTTATTGGAGCATAGTATCTCTTCAACCCAATCAGATGGGGAGAAAATACATTTTCACCATAATCAAGCTTTTACAAGGAAAATCATGGATTTTTCAGAGACAGAACCAAACCCCAGATATTTATCTCTGATCAGGAAAAACATAATTAAATTATTTTTTTGAAATTATTGTAACTATTTGTTCAAACTGCTTTTTGTATTAGTTTAATTTTACTACTAACAGATTGTCTAATGGAAACTGTTTTATGTTCAAGTCTTTTGGATTGCCTAATGCCTCAAAAGTTTGTACTTCCCTCTGAAAACATCTTAGTGATCCGCAGTGGGTATATGCTCAAATACAGGACTCTGGCTCTATCTCAGGGGAGAGAATCAGAATGTTATCTAGAAAAAAAAAAAAATCTGTTATTACCAAAATAAATTCAAGTGGAATGTTTCTGATTATCTCAGGTTGAAATGGGAATGCGTAAATAATCCATTCAAGAGAAAATTGCAAAGTGAAACCTACAGACAATGTGATATTCCAGCTTTTTATTCTAATAATGTATTATTTACATTTCCATTACTGCAGGAATTCAACAACATGTTGAATGTTGAATCTGTGAATGCAGGATTTGGGGTGTATATTTCTAAGTGTTTATGCAGGCTGTTGATAGCTATTCCTGGGCAGACCTCTTCATATTTTGATGTTATCTTGCAAACTTTTGCAAAATTTTAATAATTCTTCACTATCTGTGGTAGTGCATTATTACGCTCAGATGTGTAAAAGGCTTCAACCTAGCTGTACTTTCCCTCTGTATATTCTGCCCACAGATCTATCTACCTTAGTGCCCTACTAACTTTTCAGATACTCTCATGTGTCTCATAAGTCTCCCAAACGCCAGTCAAAGTTAATTCTCATATATTTTCACTCCATTTCCACTGCTGTTTCTGTCAGAGAGCAGGTACATAAACAGAAGCACCACCTTTGTGTTAGGAATTAAACACACAAGATTCTATCACTTTCCTATGGGTGACTTGTGGATGATGCAATAGATCTCAGCATTGGGAAGATTTTCTTTAATTATCTATATTACTTCTTGTTTTATTTGATAGCTGTTAATTAAATACCCCCTTTCAACGTCCATATAAATGTCTTTTCCTCTTCAGTGTTTCTGTCCCTGAATACCTATAAACAGTTACTAACTCCTTGATTTTTCTTCTCGTTCAAGTGGTGAATTCTTTTGTGTCCAAAAGACAATCAATGCTATGAAAGGTGGTGAAAAGTGAAAAAAAGAGTTTTCCTCTACTGAAAAAGACAAGATATTTTAAATTGCAAGGAAAACATGATTATAGATAATTACCACAGATCACATTTTCTACATACATGCACTAATTAAATCACCTATTAGATGATCATAATTTTTATAGATTTTTTATTTTCTATTTGGCATTACATATGATAACTCAAATAGAAAATAAATTTAAAAAGACGGCATTTATGAAAATTATCCTCATAAAATTTAATTCTTGATGAACATAACAAAATTCTCAAATTATTGAGAGAGAAAAGTAGCAGTCTTCATCTGAGCATTCCTCAGGGGTCTGTGCTGGGACTGGTGCTGTGTAATATCTTTGTCGGCGACATGGAGAGTAGGATTGAGTGCACCTTCAGCAAATTTCCAGATACCAAGCTGTGTGGTGTGGCCAACACACTGGAGGGAAAGGATGTCATCCAGAGGGATGTTGACAGGCTTGAGAGGTGGGATCATGCAAAACTCATGAAGTTCAACAAGGCCAAGTGTAAGGTCCTGCACCTGGGTTGGAGCGATCCCAAGCACAGACTGGGTGATGAGTGGACTGAGCGCAGCCCTGAGGAGAAAGACTTTGGGGTATTCGTGGATGAAAAACTGAATATGAGCCAGCAATGTGCACTTGCAGCCCAGAAAGCAAATCGCATCCTGGCCTCTATCAAAGAAGCGTGGCCAGCAGGTTGAGGGAGGTGATTCTGCCCCTCTGCTATGCTCTCGTGAGACCCCACCTGCAGTGCTGCATTCAGCTGTGGAGTCGTCAGTAGAAGAAAGACATGGACCTCTTGGAGTGAGTCCAGAGGAGGGCCACGAAAATGATCAGGGGGCTTGAGCACCTCTCCCCTGTGAGGACAGGCTGAGAGAGCTGGGGTTGCACAGCCTGGAGAAGAGAAGGCTCTGGGGAGAACTTATAGTGGCCTTCCAGTACTTAAAGGGGGCCTACAGGAAAGGTGAGGAGAGACTCTTGATCAGGGAGTGTAGTGATAGGATGAGGGGTAGTGGTTTCAAACTGAAAGAGGGGGGATTTAGATTAGATATTAAGAAGAAGTTCTTGACTGTGAGAGTGGTGAGGCACTGGAACAGGTTGCCCAGAGAAGCTGTGGTTGTCCCCTCCCTGGCAGTGTTCAAGGCCAGGCTGGATGGGACTTTGAGCAACCTGATCTAGTGGAAAGCGTCCCTGCCCATGGCAGGGGGTTGGAACTAGGTCATCTTTAAGGTCCCTTCCAACCTAAACCATGTTATGATTATACGATTCTATGATCTACCTTCAGTCAACTCTGAATCTAACTCAATGAACACAGAAGTTTTAGTTCCAAATATATTCTATTATTTGTTACTAAAACCTTGTGGCGAATAGAATCCAGGTCTAGGTCACCTCTTAATCATTGTACAAAGCGTATGTGAAAGGGTAAAAAATAGAGAAGAAAACTATACAGTTTTTGCCTATCATTATACAGGATCACTATTATTTAATTAAAAGATGTAGGAACCATAGAAACCATACCAGACTAAATTAGCAAACCTACAGGGACCACAGTATTGTATCTTTTCCAGACTTTCATGGTGTCTGCCCAGGGATGGACAAAAGATCAATGTCTCGAACACTCCCCTCTCAATTTTTACTGAATTGAGTGGCATGTAATGGATAAACTAAAATATTCTAAACTATAAGAGGTTTCTTTAGATAAACATTCTCCTGATATATCAACATCCCATCATAGGTGCATATTTTTATTTCCCTCCTTTGACCTGCTTGGTGATCAGCTTCGTGGTTTCAAACAATGGTACTTAACTTTTGTAGGCAACTTAGGAAAGAAAAATAATTAATTCTATTCATCTAGCAACACTTTCTTCTTAGAACAACATTTCTTAAAACAAAAAGAAATAATCAACCTTCTCTTCTTCCCTTCCTTCATGACCCTTCAAAACTTCCCTAGTATTATAGCTTGTTTTGATTGAATCTGCAAAATAATCGTTGTCACTCATACTTTGTACCTTAAGTTCCTTTCTACGTGCTTATCACAATAGTATCTTTCAGGCTCCAGTTGGTTTTGGATTAAATCCCTAATTTCTCACTTCAGAAAGTAACAGTAATGATTTCTCCTATCTGGCTAATGACAATTTAGCACTGTCACCATGTGAGATATTGTATCCTTGTTGCCCTGTTTCTGCCAAAAATTTTATCATAATAAATGCAATAGAATAAGAAGCTTCTTTTTATGTTGGCGTACCTAACAGCTGTTTATTTTGATCATGGAACTGAGTCTTCAAAGCCTCCAACTTTTTTGCAAACAGCAATCTGGTTTTAATTAATGTTTGTAGAAAAATTTGCTATAATAATAACCAAGAGTCCTGCTAAATCCCACATTTTAAATTTTTGGTCATGACAAGGTCTAGATCCAAGAGGATCTAGAGGTAGATGTAGTGTAACTTAGTAAAGCTGGGAGCAGATACTTATATCACCTGGACGTGGAAATTGAGAGGAAAGTTTTGTAATTACATTGCAAATATGCTGGATCTGGTATTTCTGCTAGGAAATTGTTTCCTGCCTGCATAGTACTGAGTCCCAAAATTTGGACTGCAGACACCAGTCTGTACTGTGGTATAAATTCTAGCACTCAAAAATGATATTCAACGAGTTAGACGTACCTGATGGGGTAACAGGGGTAACAACATACAGTAAGGATTGGCAATCCTGTGTCAGCTTGTACTGACAGCTCTTCTCATTTGTTGTAACACCTCCAGTTTAGCTGGATAAGATTGTGCCGACTACATTTCCTCCCTTACTGACTACTGGATAAAAGGAGCAGTGGCCTTCACTTAGCAGTGCCTCTGGCACAAGTCTACCATGGAGGCCACATCATCACTTTCTTTTGCCCAGAAACTGTGAGGCAAAAGGACAGCAGCAAAGATGCACTGTGACATGAAAGCCAGGAAAAAAGCATTACAGTAAACAGCAACTTTGCCTAGTTGTGGATAAACCCTGGTAGTCACTGCTGAGAATAGCATCCTTAATATCTACTACTCCATAACTCCTTTCAGTTCTAATAACCTCTCAGCCATTTCTGCCTCCAGAGCATTTTAAACCCCGTATCACCCCTGTCACCTTGTATTTCAACTCAACACATTCCTATTTCATCCCCAGCACAGACCAAAACCTCGGTATCATTTTAAGCTTTATTTTACACAGAGCTATGACTACTTCAGTGTCACCTCTCCATCTCAGAATACCATTATTCAATATCATTACAATTTGTTACTCCAGATTCCTTCCATAAGGACTACGTGGGGGGAAAAAAATCTCTCGCTAGCAGGCATAATTAATTTTGTGTTTGTTTTTAAAATAATCAGCTAATTAGTGGTGTGGCACAGTTCATTTGTGACTTTAAAAATATTTATGATCCTTTATGATTTGATTCTGCGCTTTGGAGGAAAATAACTTTACAGCGTTTAGAGTGTAGAACATTGCCAATTTTCTTAAAAAGATTTGGACTGATGGACTAAACCTGCCCTAATAGCTGGCAGTCCACAATCCAGAACAGCCTTATGCATAGGAATAGTCAGAGAATGGAGTTATCTTAGCTGCATCTTTTCCTTCTGGATATGCTTGGTAAGTCTGAAAAGCATTCTAATGTGTCTCTTGGGAATTCCCCATCTCCTTGCACCACTGCAGCAGTAAGTGGAGCAGAAACCAAATTTGGGCTTTGAAAATTAAACTCTTCAGATAGAGTCACAAAGATGCAGGTGTTTTAGAATTATTTCAATATTAGATAATATTTATCACCAAAATAATCCTCCTATGCCTCCTACGTACCGAAATCACAGCAACATAAAAAATGCATTAAAAAATAGACATAGCCCCTACAGTTTCCATCTACAGCTACACTATAAGTACTTAATCCAACATGGATGTCAACATAAAGCAGCTCTAATTTAGATCCCTGTGAAGCAGCTCCTCCTCAATCAGATGAATGCCACTTTCAAAGAAAATAAAAAAAAAAACCCCAAAACAAAACCAAAAAACCCTACTGTCATTATAATACCTGCAGAGTGATACCACTAACAGACCTGGCTGTTTGTTTCTAAGGAAGAACAGCTGTGCAACAGACTGTCTGAACAGTCTCTATTACAGAATGCAACATGGATCACTGACACAAAGGAAGCACTACACCAGCTGGCTTTCTGTCTTAGAGCATTTCTATTCCTAGATGATTTACCTGTTCTCAGTCCTGTCACCTTGGCACTTCTATTACCCAATTAAAAAACAATGTTGCTGGATTCTCTCTGCTGTGAATTGGATATGTCATTTTTCAGATCAAACTGGCTACTTTTTTTTCTAAACTTTGCAATACATGACTTATTTTTAAACTTATAAAAGCTGCTTGATTATTTATTTGTGGTATATTTTGTTCTCTTGTAGAGTTTAGATCACAAAAATTCTTTTCTAATGTATTCATACGCAGTGATCTACATTTCCTAATCATAATCATGTCAGCAAAAGTGGAGCTGCTCTTAGGATAACATTTTAGTCTAGAAAATGATTTCCCTTTAAAATGGATTCAATGGACATGATGATATAAAAAGAAGATGCAAAATTACACACAACAGTTTGCATAATCAAAACAGATATGTTTTGTATTCAGGCAAGATTTCTTTTTGCTACATTAAATGGGAGAAAATAGACCTTTTGGAATTCTGCAAGTGTGCTATGGCTGTAAATGCAGTAGCATTGGAATTCCAGTAGGATTATGAAGATGTATAGAAAAAGGACTCAGCCAAGATACAGAGGAACAACATGAAAGGATAAATGGATTTTTTTAACTAACAATAGTCCATTTATTTCAAATTGTAACTATACATTATTTTCTACTTTGTAACTAAATTTAAGTTTATGAAAGCTTGAAATATGGAGATGTATCCTTTCGTGTAGGAAATTTACTGGTCTTCTTTTAAAGAAATGTAAGTTCAAATGAGGTGTAATGTGTGTAGAGCTTCATTCAGTAAATAATACCCAAGGTATATGCATACCTAAATTCAGAACAGAACTTGTACGTGTTATGGCATAATGTTTGAAGTGCTCTGCAGGTTTCTCCTAGAGACACTGTTGCTCAGGAGCAGACAGACTTCAAATCAGCATTTCTCTTCCTTAATGAACAATAATCTGGATTCAACACACCAAAATAATATATTACAAAAGGCTACAGAAAGTAGTGTTTGTTTTCAAGGATGATGTGAGGATAACATTGTGACAATCATGATGGTTATTGAATGAAAAACTAGGCCCTTAATATTTATTGATTTGAATTAATCTGTGTTAAAGCTAGCCATAGTTTTTTTTTCCTGTCCCATGAAATTCTACAAGATTTCAGTTATTTTTTTTTTGGTTGTGCCTTAGGAACAAATCACACCTTTGCAAAGAGACTATGAAAAGGAAGAAAGAGACATACAGGTAAGCTGCATGTCAGGCAACCCAATTGTTATAGAGAACCCAGGTTCAAGTACCTTATCTACCAGTCTTCCAGCACTTGGCCAGGCTAGACAAATTTTAAGTGTTTCTTAAGAAGAAGGATTGCCAGGATTCCACTGAAAATGGCAAGTAACGGAGGAGTAAACAGTGGCAGGGAGAGGAGAAAATGAACTCTAAAACTTTACAACCGAACATTGACCTTGTGTCTCTGAACTCCTGAGAAACAAGAGTTCCTGACTCTCACACATATTTTCTGTATCTTTTTCAGTATTACAATCAAAACCCCGTTTTCCTTGGATGAAGATGACACCAACTTTCACTCCTCAGCAAAAATAACCGGGGCAACAGAGGAAATTTTGGCTTAATAGGAACTTTTCCTCTTGACATCTTTGCATAGGTGGAAATTATTTCTGCCAGTGCACTCACAAGGCAATTTTTGAGCATTGATTTAATAATGAGAAGTAGCACACTGTCTAGAAGTAAATGTTTAATATATATCTATCATCCATGCACAAATGCCTTCACTCATCAGTCATAGGAAGAGTCATCATTAGAAGATAATCACAAAGGCTCAAAGAAAGGCTGTATTAACACAACCTCCTTACCATGGCATGAAAAGAGCTGTTGCTCAGACCTGAAAGGGATCAAATATTTTAAATGCACACAGGTTTGATTTATGAAGCCACCAACCAAAACCATCTTATTTTTGTTATTCACTAATCACTAAAAGATAACCTTATTTTTATTGCTTCCAAATACCAGTTATTAAGAATTTACGCAAGATATCTGGCCTCAATTGCAGTGATTACTGTCTGCTTCATCGTGTTTACTGCATTGAAATTCATAGTGCCTTTGAGAGATAAAAAAGTGCAATTGTTCGTACAAACGAAGAGCTAGTAGATTTTAAGGTAAATGACAAAATTCTGAAAATTATTTAGATGCTTGAATCCTACTGAGTTCAAGGAGTCGAAATTTATCTTTTGAGGGTATGTGTCAGGAGTGACGGGCAGGATTCATCTCACTTAACTTTAAACTGTCTAAGCAATTTGTCAAATCTCCCTCTACAGAAATGCAGGGCTACAAATCTCTAGAGAACAATTCAGTCTTTCTCCATGCAGGATCTAAGCCAGATGAATGAATTATTCTTTGGAATAATTTTATTCTCCACTGATTACAGAAAGAGTCTAAATGGCTGCATAAAATGAACATTGAATATATTAAAAGGGAAGTGAAATGAATCCTACCTGGTGGATACCAGAGAGGTTTTAGGCCACTTAAATGTCCACTCCAAATTAACAGGAGGGAACTTCAGCCATTGTGACGTGCTTCTACTGTACCTAAATTGAAAAAGGCATGCTGGCAGGGACACTACTGAGCCACAGAAATGGGATGTACTTCCCTTCCCATCAAAGTCAAAAAAGAAGGAATTGTCATACTAAGCCTCAGAGGACTTACAAGATTTATGGTTGCCTAGGTCTTCCCTTGTGATTTCTGAAACCCATGTGTCTAGCCTCCTTGCGACTTGAAGCTCCTAAAGTTAAGCTGCCCAAGCTGTGTTATTGGAGTAGCCTATGTTTCTTCTTGTTTGCAGTGGGAGTTAATTTCTTAGTTATGAAAATTTCAAGTAATCGAAACCCTCTAATTCTTATGTAATTTTAAAATCCTTTCCCTCAAGGCTTTTACCCCTGGACAACTATTAGCAGACATATGTAAAATTAGTACTTTTTGTTTCAGTCCTGTTTTAATGGCTGGGTGTTTGCAAAATTAAAAAGATATCATTATAATACATAATGACTGTTGTAATTGCTTGTAGTCTCAACAGAGACTTTTATTGGGAAAGATATGTCTTACACTTGCATTACTAGATCTTGCCTCTAGCACACAATCATGACAGGATAGGAAAATCAGACACATAGTGCAACCATTCTGCAAATAAATAGAAGACTTCAGTTTCTGGGCCTCACATACTTGACAGTGTGGTACTCTAAAGAAACTTGAAAAAACAAAGAGTGTAGTGCTATTTGCAACATCTACTGCTTACCAAAGGGCTGTGTAGATTCATAAAATGGAAGGGTTTTCCTTCTAACACACAAAAAAACCTAATCTATATTTCATTACAGTTGCACACTGTGGTGTGACTGATTGGTTGTTGCAGAGCTAATAAAAAGATGACTACTTGCAGCTGATAGCATAACCTATTTCCATCTAATTTGATGGTTTTCTGCTGGGCTGATGGGAATCTGTAATCACAAAACATTGAAGATTCAGTTATTTCAAAACCTGGGTGCAATTTCTACTGTTTTCTGACTATTTAGCCTCACTTCTTTGAAATTCAACCCCTTACTATTTGTTATGAAGATAGTCATTAAAGTGTACACTAACACGTTCTATCTTACTTAAAATTCATTCTCTCCAACCAAACATATGAGAATAAATACTATCTTTTTATGCCAGGGATAATTATAATTTTTAATTCTTGTTATTGGTGCCTAATGACGCCAGGCAATGCACTATTAATAAACAAAAAAGACACAGTCTTTCCCTTAAAGGATTTCCAATTACCAGCTAAAGGCAGAAAATCAAAGAAAGTGAGGGCAATAGTTGCATGATGGCAGAATTGTCACAGACCACTTCCACGAAGAATTTGTACATTGAAACCTTAATTCTTTTTTTAACCTATTTTTAATACAAAACCTGGGACCAGGTTCTGTAAATCCATGGTAGACACAGTTTTGAAAGCCAATATGTTAAATGAACAGTTACTTGGAAATGCAGTGGGCCCAAAGTTTCTGATGGCTAAATGTAGCCAGATATTCCCCACTTAGTTACACAAATACAATAGATATCAGCAGACACTAACAGCTGCCTATATAGCCGTTGTCAGATGGCAGTGAGGTGGTAACAAGAAAGCCAAATCAATGCTATTTTAATTATTTCTTCTATGCCAATTAAAATACGGTCTTGAAATATAATGCATAAATATTTCTAGATTTTTTTTTTACCGCCCTGAAAACAGGCAAGAATCATAGAATCATAGAATCATTTTGCTTGGCGAAGACCTTTAAGATCATCGAATCACTAGATCTGTACACAGTCTCAAAATGCCAAAGCTAAGCACATGATTGTGTTCCTGAAGTGGTCTCACATTAGTTGCATGCTTTTTCACTTTCTCAGCTTAAAATATCATTGGCAAAGTTGTCTTCATGACTTCACAGCCACTAAGATCTAGCATAGATCTTTTCAGTTACACCTTTATATATTACATACACACACGTAATAGAATATATACGTGTATATAAGCTATTATGTTTCAGCAGCCAATAACTACCAGGTTAAGAAAGTTAAGGTAGTTTGAATGAGCTCTTGCAAATTTTTATTTCAAAACTAGTCACACATTCGAACTAGTCTAACAAACATCAGAGTCTTTTATTAAAGTTAGACACATTAGAAAGTGAAGTACAAAATAGGTAGAAAATACGTGATAATTTTGAAATTGCAAACAGAAACAATACTTGTGTTAGTGGATTAGTGGTTTTTTCTTTGATATTAGTTAAGTTGTTGCAGATATTTTTTTGTATCTAAATTCTCACATCTTAAAACAGAAGAGAGGAGAAACAAAGCTAGTGAAAGGGCTGGAAGGCATGTCCTATGAGGAGTGGCTAAGAACTCTGAGTTTGTCTCATTTGCAGAAAAGGAGGTTGAGGGGTTACCTCATGGCTTTCTACAGCTTCCTGAAGAGGGGAAGTGGAGAGGGAGTCCTGAGCTCTTCTCCCTGGGATCCAGTGACAGGACATGTGGGAATGGTCCAAAGCTGTGCCAGGGGAGGTTCAGACTGGACATCAGGAAACATTTCTTTACCTAGAGGGTGGTCAAACATTGGAACAGGCTTCCTGGAGAGGTGGTCAATGCCCCAAGCCTGTCAGTGTGTAAGAGGCATTAGGACAATGCCCTTAACAACATGCTTTAACCTCTGGTCAGCCATGAAGTGGTGAGGCAATTGGACTAGATGATCACTGTAGGTCCCTTCCAACTCAGATATTCTGTTCCATTCTATTCCTAAGACTAAACCAGAAGATTTTACAATAGCAGCCTCCACAGGTTGCTTAAATAAATAATAGAAAATATCACCATGTTTCTACATATTTTCCAAAAAAATCTTTATTTCCCTCTGTCTTTCTTTATAATCTATAATGTAAGAAAAGAGAGATTACTAACAGCTTAACTTTGCAGCTGTCTATAACTGACTTCTGAAAACTAGTTTTATTCTGTCTTGCTCCAGTGGTCGACTCAAATGAATAAGGAAGTTTCTATATTGAAAACCTGGGAGAATGCGTTGTTTATAGATCACTGTGAGTTGCATACTTTCCTTTTACAGGAATGGTTTCCCTACTTAAATTTGAAAATATTCAAATTTTTTTTCTGTGAATGTGCAGAACTTGGGCACTGAAACCAATGCAGCTTTCTTTTTAATTTTTGGCCTTTCTCCTTGCTATTTGAAAGGTCAAACACACTTGAACCCAAATTATGGGTAATCAAAATCAACAAAACTGGAATTATTCATATGCTTTCCTGTTTAATATACACTGTGTTACTGCCTCAGCACAGGAAACAATTATATTTGCCGAAGTGGATTTGCTCAATGCAGCTCTGCCTTAAAAGATTCTCTATAGAATTTACTCATTTCCAGAGGAGTTACAGCAAGACATGTAAGTACCAGGATTTCACAGAAATTTAGTGGAAAACTATTACCATCCAAAGATACAAAGAAACTCTAACTTTATTTGCACTTAGGTAGTACATGTAGCACTTAAGAGGTATCACACGTTTACCAAAACTGTAAAACGCTTTTCTGTAAACAGAATACAGTGTTAATAGGATGACTCTTACTATTACCAGAATTCCTTTATGCAAAATTAGACTTATTTGTTCTGAAATGTTCCATTGAATATGACTATTGGTTAACAAAGTATGAAACAAGACATTTCTTGGATAGTTTTCCCTGTGTCCTTGAATATGGAAACTGCGGCTTGTAAATACTTAAAAAAATTCTACTACAACTTTACAACATATATTTTCATCCTCTAAAAGGTACCTAAAAGTCTCCCATTACTCCTATATCAGCATGTCAAATACTGGGGACAGTTTATATTGTTGCTATGTGGTTAACTCAATCTAACAAGTAATTATGAGTATGTGTAGTGTTCTGAAGTGAGAAGATGATTGGACTGTGGTGGACCAGCCTCAAGCCAGCTGTTCAGCCACAGTTAATTACTGAGACCTTACTGTCTTGAGCAGAGGGCTGTACTAGATAGGATTACACACTTTTGGATCAAAGATGACTTGTACCTTGGGAGGGAGAAGCGTAGGAAACTCTGCCAATATAAATGAACATAAGTAATTTGACAACTGCTATTTATCTTGAAATTTTTACAGTCATATCTCTACTGAGGAAATGGGAAGTGTTTCTCTACTTCCACATCTAGGTAAATGACCCAGCAAAGTCTGACCACTGTGTCAGGACAAGATGTTGAAATTAACTATACCTCTCTGCACCCAGCTTTGCACAACTTCTTCCTTGCATGCATAATTTTTTTGTGTGCCCATTCTGTGATGGAATCTGCAGTCACTGGCTACTTCAAGAAACAGAATTAAATGGCTGGGTGAAGCAAAGTTTTATAAAAACAAATGCCATGAAGTTGAATGTATGTGACAACTTTCAAGTATTACAATGGACAAGCAAAAAGAAAATAAAAGGAAAAAAGCACTTATAGACTAATTGAAAACCCTATGAAAGCCAGAAATCAGGAAGAGTTACAGATGGGGGTGTGGCAGAAAGGGAATTATATCTAACTCATGCTTGGAGAAACTAGGTGGAAATGAGTACAGTAAATCTTACAAAAAAGGAAAAGCTTGAGCAATTACAGAATCTCTTAAACAGAAAGTTCATAGAGTGTGGACTGCAGGAAACCATGCTGGTAAAGAGTAGAAAAGTGTAAGAATTTGTGGGTACTGCAAGGAACCCAACTTGCTCTGGAGCAATTAAATATCTGACACTAATAATATATAGACAAACCCACAAAGTTGATAGGAAGAATACTATGGCCTAGAGCACAGACTCTGGGAAAGGATTTAAGTATACCTACAGCAGTCCTTTTCTATTTCTGGTAATGACTTTCCATGGTGGTTTTTTTTCCCCTTTCAGTGCCTCCGTTTCATCGTCTGTAATATTCCAGGAATAAGGCCCCTAGCCTTCTTTCAAGTACTCCTAATAAAATATACTAAAAGCCAGTTACTATTAACATTATATATGCTGTACTGAGCTAAGTTCATCTTTAGAATTTGTAAGAGCATCTCATATCTATCACCTTTGCTGTCAGTGAAATTATAGCAGCATAGGTCCTGGAGAGTTTGTTGATAACGACTGAAAATAGATTAAATTTAATTTTTAAAATGGGGAATTTTGGCAAAAGTGAAAATGGAAACTACAGTTTAATTATATGACCGGCTTTATGTAATGGTTCGCCAATAACATTCTGTCCAGCCACATACTCTTGTCACTGTCCCTACACTGGCTTGCATGCTTGCCTAACCACTTGGTGAGGCAATTAAATCTGCTAACCCAGCAGAAAACTAATCTGGGGTGGGAAGACAGGGGGAGGAAATAGGGGGAACAGGACCACCCTTTTCAGTAGTAACAAGCTGTTAGATTGGCTCAATTGCATCATATAACCACAGAGCAATTTTTATGCTTGGCAAAGTACTTAGATTCTTGTTCATCAAAGCAATTAAAAGTGTGTCTAAATTGAAGCATATGAGCAATCTCACTGAGATTCAGTAGAACATTTACCTTTACACCTAGTTTTTATATGTCTTTCCATTTATATAAATGTTTTGGTAACTGGCTGCCATTGTTCACATGCTTGAACTTAAGCACATCTTTAAAAGCAGTGCTCAGTTAGAGTTGACAGAGTTTGGAACTTCCTTCTGTGGTGCTATACACGGAGTTGCTCAGAGTCTTTGCTCATTTGTAGTCAATTCAACTATATGCTAGCTTCTAAGTCCTCAAAAGTCCGTTGTAAAAATTTATGTTTGTCATTCATAACTATAGCATGCCATTTTCATGGTGTTTGAGAAGTGTAGTATCTAAAGGGTACAAGGCATATCCCTTTTGACTGGTATACATTTGGCAGTTTTAACTGAAAACTTGTTTTGATATCCATGCAGTTACAGGAGTTTTATTCTCTTTCTGTGTGTTAAAAAGCCGTAACAATGAAAATTAAATGAATATAAAACTTTGTAAAGAAATCACTCGATTTTGTAACTGAAACAGCTTTTAGCGTAAAAAGCCTGGATCTTCAAAATGATTGAGTAAGATTTTCCCTGTTTATTTTGCAGATGGGTTTTCAGAGGTAGAAAAACGTAATTATAGGAAAAGCAGTAAAATGTGAGCTGGTTGAGGCATAAAGTGCAGCACTTAGAATAAGACAATTGCCTAAATTCCCTGATTGACAGATGGATGTCACATTAGATGAAAATGATAACAGATTTAGTGGACTGAAGAATAACTTCCTCTTGACAGTGCCCTGACCCTTAACCTACAACCTGACTCCTGTTAGCTTCACTAACACAGGGTAATTGTCACAGGTGCAGGATAAAAGAAACCCCTACAGCAGCTAGCAGTGGTCAGAGGCTTATTTCTTTTGATGACCAGAAATGCACTGTTGAGATATAGTCAAGAAGTCCTGACCTCTGTTGACCTTTCAGGGCATTAAAATTTACCCCTGGGAAAAGGAAACTATATAAAAGGAAAATACTCTGTTCTGACTAAGGCAAAGCAATATTTTAACTGTGTAATAATTAAGTTGACAAACAAAGCAGAGTGATGGTAAGGTAATTTATTTTTGTCAACACAAAAGCATGTTTCTCATACAATTGTAACACGGTTTCAACAAAGACCAGTACTACACCCTCAATAGAGTTCATGGGTTTTATAATTATGAGTAAATTCTTTACCATGTCATACTCTGGATATGTGTACTATTCCAAAATTATTCTGTTGTATTTATATGCTAATAGTATCCTTTCAACAGAAGCCAGTTCTTTGAATTGTATTTAAATTTTAGGAAGGTAAAGGATTGTAACAGTATTTATAAATGACGTGGTGACAACTGTGAGACTTCACAAAAGTTTATACCTCCTTCTGTTAGAAAATAGAGTACACTTAATTCTTTTTTTCTTCAGCAATATGAATGGGGAATTCAGAAAACACAGAGCAACACAATGAGCTATGCAAATATATTTTATAATAGAAGAAAGAATATTATAGAAGAAAACAAAATGACTGTGTCTCCCATTAGAGTGAAGTCAATGCAGTAACCTGCCCATGTAGTTTTCTTTACGCATAGAAGAATGAATATTACATAGGGGAAAAAGAAAAAGAGAAATGACTGCACATCTCATTAAAGTGGAATCAATGCAATAAGGAAACCTGCCTGTGTTTTCAAAATGTTTCATCTTAGAAAATGAAAGAAACCCAAAAAAACCCCAACACAATCAACTTCTTGAACACCTGACAACAATGAATTGGTGTATTCAATTATTGTGTTTATTGGTGCTTAATAGCGGTACCATCCAAATATTTATTCACTAAATATGAAGGAACAAAAACAATGTTCTAAATACACTAGACTTACTGGGATCAAGTTTCTGTTCAGAACAGTAGGACTCTAAAAGACCACTATGCAAAAGGCACAAATTACTCTAAAATTCATTGAAGGTTCTTATTAAGGTCATAGGTCTTGCCCTGTGCTTATTATTCATCCACAAAATGCTCTGATAAGTAATATGACACTAAATTAGTATAGACAAGCCTTGTGATAATTGCGTAAAGAAAATAAAAAGATTAATTTACTCCAAAAGGAGTAGGTACAAATATAGGTAGACAACTTCAGTCCACTGTGAAAGGTGCTGTAGAATCTATTTTTATTCTGACACACGTTATTACATGACAAAAAAATATAAGGACGATTCTGATGTAACTTATTGTCATGAACACTTGCAATAATAATGCCTTCCTTCAGATTATCATCTTTTCAAATGTGATGAGATCATCAGGTAACAGTGTAAGATATGAAGGCTTAACACGCTGTGTTGTTAGCACATTAAAAAAAGAAATTGCTGGGATAATTAACAACTACCTATTTGTCTGTAGGCTGCATTCATTATGCCTGCACAAATTGGAGGTCTCCAAAATCTGTGCAGTAAAATTTACTCTTTGTTCAGGAAGTTCCCCTTGGATTTGGGTAAAATTCTGGTTTGCTGTGTCTATTGTAATTGTGACAGGCAGTTGACATGTCTCATAGTCTAAATGTAGTGGCAAGCAGGGGGTGGTACAACGATGAAAAAAACTGCCATTCATTCTTGTGCAAAGGAAAGGTGTTTCTTAGCATATTCCAACCTATGTTCAGTCTAGAGTTGGATCTCCGAGGTTGAAGGTCAAATCTGTGAGGTCAAAGCTATTTCTTGTCAATCTTCGTTCACTAATGACACATGAATTGGAAATTAGAACAAAGTAAGTAAAACGAATAGCCAGAAGGTGAGTGTCTGTTTTATTACTCAGAAGAGCTGGGAAATCTGGCCAATTGTTGCCCTATGTGGCTTGAATGACAGTTGTTAAGTTGAAAAAGGGACAGTGTGATGGGAATGCCACTTTAAATCTCAATTACCTCCTCCACTCCAATCAGCTTGGTAGAGCTTTAATGAAGTGCAATTCTCTGTCCTTTTCCTCATACTTCTATCTCCAGAATAAGCCTCACATTCAAGTTTGACAGCAGTACAATCAGTTTTCCATTCATCACTGGCCCTGTTTTAACCCTGCTGAAAAAGGGCCTAATGTACGTGGCAGTGATGGCAATTAGGCAGAAAAGTAATATTAGAAACAGACAAAAGCCTGAGTCTTTTAGCATTACAGGTGTTGGGATTTTTTTTTTTTATAGCCCTTTCGAGAAATAAAGGAATAGGCAGTGTTGTTAAGTTCCCTTCTTCAGTCTTCTCTTAAGCTGAAAGTCCAATGATTTCATGATTCAATTAATTAGAGACATGGAGAGCCAAAGAACAAGGTAAAAGCTACGTTCCTTCTAACTGAAGATACCCTTAGTAATTGGCCTCTTATTAAAATGGATATCTTCTGGGTGTATGTTTAATAAGGTTGATAAAAGTCATCATTTCCTCATTAGGACAGCAGATGAATATACTCTGAGTGCTAGTGTTTAGAAAAGAAAGGAACAAATATAAAACTAGCACTCTCTCAAAATGTAGGAATTTAAAATATTAAAATGGAGAAGCCTGGGACTGAAACTCTGGGGTAGGAAGAGAGGAAATTATTGCGTGTATGTCTATGCATATGCAAACACAAGAAAAGCAAAGGGAAAGGACTTCACTGGGTGCTTCACTTTCTCATTTCATCTGAATAGGCAAAATATAAAAAGCCTTTGAGCTCCACGACACAGACTGCCACTGGCTTGTTAACATGACATTTTGATTGGAGGAACAAGGTAGGAGAAGCAGGTTACAAGAGACTTCTCTTTTAATAGGCAGTTAACACCTACCGTTTCTCTGCTTAATCGTTTTCTATTTATGTCATATGAGAATTGTGTACATACTGAGGTATGCAATCTGAAACACACATACTCTGGATTAGAGTGCCTGGGTTTTTCTTTGTTTTGTTTTGTTTGTGTGTGTGTCCCTCCCTTTTTTTTTTTTTTTTTTTTTTTTTTTTTTTTTTTTTTTTGGTTTTCGGTGGGTTATGTAAGTTTCCGTAACAGTTCTTTTTATGCCAATTTTTTAAAATGTCAGCAAGGTTGGGGTGGGTTTTTTGTTTTGTTTTGTTTGATAGATTCCACAAGAACATGTGGCATTGGTGCAAGGATCTTGTTTAAGAGAACGGGCGTTTGGAGCTAAAAAAAAAAAACCCACGCAGCAATTAGGCGGCTCTTGCCGCTCATTGGGGATGTGACACAAGTGGGTGATAGTGGCTTTCACCTCTCGCACTCCCTTCTCTCCTGCCTGATTCCTAGAACAATCCCTGTCAGAAACACTCTTTGAAAAAGCCTGCATTAGACAATGGCTCTTCACCCTTATTTTACGCTTTAAGTAGTGGAGCAGAATGCTGTAAGGGGCTGAAAACAAGGCGTAATCTGAGAAAGACGCGCAGGCATTGTTATAACTGTGAAAACCAGAAGAACCCCTTTCAGAGCCATGACTGAAAGTGCTATGAAGACCTTTAGTCCTTTGCACTCTCCCAATCACCAATTAGACAAACATTAACATCAATTAAGCTGTTATACGGCACAGGTTCCATATAATTACCTTAATGGGTTGACGCTTTCTTTAGCAGCAATTTCTTAAACAAACTTCATCTTTTGTGCAACAGGCTAAGAAAATTTTCAGCAGGGAGCATTTCCTTTTGTCAAGTTTTCTAAAGAGACAGCTGAATTGTTCTATTTAACAACAAACACCTTCACTAAGGACCCTCGTCTTGTCCCCGTTCCCACCACATTTGACTACTAGGCTCAAAGCTTATTAACCATCAGAGACAAAAAAACTGACTAGCCAGGGGAGCACAGACACATGCAGGGAGGGCAGTACACAAAGAGCCTGTGAGCCTGGCACTGGTTTGCAAGCAGACCCTAGGAGAAAGCACCAATTGAATTAGTTGCCTATTTAGTATCCAAAGAGCCAGATCTGTCCTTACCAAAAGCACAAAGAAAGCGAAATAGAAAAACAGGATCTCGCTCATAAAACAAGACAAATCTGTCTAATTTATTTTGTACCAGTAAGTGCTAATTAAATGCAAGCTACTCAGATTCTTCCTGTTCCCGCATCACCTAATTCTCTTAGAACATGACAATGCTAGTCTGATTTTTCCCCCTGTTTAACAAACATTCATTTGAAATGTACTCAAATACAGCTATAAAATGCAACCCTTATATCACTCCTATTTTTATTTTATATTATATCCTGGTGTTTTTACTTTGCTGTGAAAATACTTGGTGAGGGTGAAAATGGGGGCGGGGAAGGCAGAGGGATGAAAAAGAGCTTGGCAGAAACAAGTCCTTAAACTATCCTTCTCCATGATGCAGAACAAACGACTTGAGGTGCCTACGGTGACCTATAATTGTTTTCTGAGAGCCAATGTATGTAATCAAATTTTATTGCAATTGATTGAAAGTCAAAGAAATAACCTATTTGAATAAAAATAATAATAATTTTTAAAGTACAAAGGGAAACCCTGCAATAGAAAAGGAAGCTGTTCGGCACACACAAGTGCTTATAAAATGTGTTTTACTTTTTTTGCTGCTCATTTTACTCAGGAGATACTGTCTGGTCATAACAATATGAGAGCCAGTAACCAATTCATTTTACATATTTAAGGTCAGGGTCTGGGTGTTATGTACAAGTGCTTCATCCATTTAATCTCAATCTAGTGAACACCAAACACTGCATTGGGTCAAAGGCTCAAGGCCACAAAATTAAAAGGCAACTATGAGCTTACATGCACTCTTTAACCTCAGACCAGAGCCTGCAATGGCCAAAGTCACAGAGGAATAGCCATTGAAAGGATTAAATATATACGTTGAAATACAGTTATATAGTTAAAGTTATGCTTATAAAGTGATATAACTAAAGTTATGCTTGAACTGTCAGGGATAGTGTATTAAAAAAATATATAGGATGAGCACCAGGGATACTTTTCTAAACATAAATTATACTACTTGTGTAATGTTTACAAAAACATACCTTTGATAGGTCAATTTTTATTAGTCTATTCAGAAAACTGACAAAGAAATAAACAACAGGTATATATGCATAGAACTGCAAACATATGAACTGCTGCCCTGATCAGATGGCACTACAAACGAAATCCTCACACACATTTCTGCATTTATTCCACTGAAGAGCTGAACTAGCAAACTGAAACTCACAAAATTGACAGCTTATGCCTTCAGTACCAGGCCAACACTGTCTCAACATGAAGTACAGTTACTAGTATGTCTCCATTGATTTTGAACCTTTTACTCTAAGTTAGACCTTCCTCATAGCATTTCCTATGCTTTGCCATTTAATTAATTTCTTCCTGTATGTGGAGAGTCACGCTAGTTGACTTCATAGACAAAAATGTGTCTAAATGTCCTTTAAGATGCAATCATAAACTTTAGCCCCTAATATTGGTGTGTAGTTTTGCTTTCTGTCATATGCACAATCTTCTACTGGTAGTTAAGTAAACAATTCAATTGTCCCATCCCTTCTTAGCAGAAAATGTTGTGTGTGCTGTAATCAGAAGAGAGACAATGAAGGGATAGAGAAGACATGCCCTCTAGATTAGCGAGCCCTTTACTGATAACCAGAAGAAATGTATGAGCAGGTGAAGGATGAGAAGAGTAAAGTGTTCCCTTTCTCCTAGTTTTCATTTCCTGGCCTGCTGATTGCTTCCAGAAGCCACTTCACTCTTATTTGCCTTCTGAGAAACCGCACCAGCAGTCTTGATGCCCCAGTCTCTCACCATACAGACCAAATAATGTTAGAATTGCATCTTTGTGTTGACTGCAGCTCTGACCAAACTATGGGTTTTATTTAGGAGTTGCACAGTATTTACTTTGGATGACCCTGGCAAACTGTGGAGTAAGGTTTTTTAGTTTCTTCACAGTCTTTTAGATATAAGGCACAGGGATTACTAATGGGAAAAATCAGTAATAATTTAACCATTGGTACCAGGAGATGATAGATTAACTTAATCTAAAAGGTTTATGCTACCCACTACACTGGTATTTAGGGAATGATATTTACTTTTCTCATCTTTTCCTAAACTCCTTGGGCAGAAATAAAGAGAGGGAAGGAATGGAAATGGCAAAGATTCAGAGCTGAAGTCGAACTTCTATGTCCTGGAACACGATTTGAAGGAGTTTGTCACTCTCCATTGACCATAGTGGGAACCTGATGATGGTCTGCTAACATCATGAAGTTGGATAAAGTGAATGCCACGCTCCCTCCAATGCCTGGATGGTGACAAGAGAACTTGCCTCCCTGTAGACGTCAACAGCCAGAACTATAAAAACGTAGATTTAAACAGCTTCAACTCTATTATCTTCCTGCACGAGGAAGATGTTGCAATTAAAATTACATGAAAAGAAAGGGTTCAGCACTGATTTCTGCTTATCAGCACTTATGGTGTTTGCTGTGTTTGCCGTGTTCGAACTGTTGTTGAGTGGGAAAGCAGCATTAACTGGTTTCCTGCATATATGCTGAGAAATTGTGATCTCTCACTTTTATTGTGTCTTTCTCTCTCACACATGTGTCCCAATCAAGTCTCATGAGCACAGGAAACACATTCTATCAGCAAAATGAAACAGAAGTTCTACCATCTAAGAAACCAGTTATTATTTAGGAATTTCTGGTGTCCCTAATAAGGAACAAAGGAAATTTATCTCAGAAAATTAAATACAGTATAATCAAGATTTTTATACATCTTATTTGCCAGAGCAATATCCCTATCCTTAGATATGCTAAGCAAGGACAGTAAACCAAGAAGAGCTTGTGACTACTTTTAGACTCACGAGAAACCACTACCTGATTGATGGCAATAGGTTCAGTAGGAAAATTAAACAAAACAAAGAAGTCGAGCAGTGTATAAAGGAATTTTTTCCAGTGACCATGGCAGAAGATGTAATAGGTAACATGAATATAGCTAACATGAACATTGACAGCTCTCTGAGAGGTGAAACAACTCCATCAAATACCTGACTGGATATCATTATACATTACACAGCCTTGAAGAAAAGATTCTTTGCTTACCTACCAAACTGAAATCCAACTCACCTCATCATAGACACCACGCTGGGAAGTCTGTTTCAAGAAAAGCCTATTCTTGCCTTTTTCTTTCCACCCCCCCACCCCCCAAAAATATGAATGTGTTGTTAGATTGTGCAAACAGGGAAGAAACATTCAGCTTTCAATACAATGCCTGAGACTGCAACACCTTCCAGTTTGAATACTGAATAGAAAAGCTGCAGTCTGCATAATAAAGCCAACACCTTCCTCACCTCAACCATCAAATTTTTTCTTTGGTTTTCAAGAACCATAGACTTCCACCTTGCAAGTTTACATAAATGCTGAAAAACACAACTTTTCAGCTTTGACATCAATATTTCAAGTGAAGATTTTTCTGTGATATGGTATGACTTTGTATTATCTGAGTTCCTACGTATTATTCCGTAATTTGCATTTACTACATCCATTAATTTCAACTTGATCCAAAATACTTGATGTATAAGACTTTCATGAAGCAGAAGTTTTTTTGCAGTGGATATTATTATCATGCCTGCTACTAATGCCAGGGAGTTGCAGATCTACCTATAATGTAGATCAGAAAAACACAGGATCAAGGCTGGTTTAATGTGACACTTCGAGTTGTGAGCTGCAGGGATTGAAGTACTAATCCACGTTTGCTTTCACCGCCACTTGCACTAATACAGTGGAAAAGCTCAGAAGGCAACTGAGCTGGTAGATATCAGGATCTTGACCTCCCAGTTCAGTTCTCTACCAGAATGTAAGAGTCTAAGTAGCCAAAAACGCAGAGCAGGATGTCCTGGTTTTCTTCTAAATCACAGCGGAAGTTCTCATTGTTCTCAAGCTCTTTTTCCGTAATTTTGAGCGTAGCATGTGCCACTACACAAATTTTAAAACAGGCACAATTAATCTTACACAGACTTATATATAAACAGATTGACGGAATACATGTATAAAGAATATCACCTGCACATCATTTAGATATTCCTCACCCTGTGATATATCTGCTATGTAGAGGAGAGAAAGCAGGCATTAGAACTACTACAGTATACTTTAAACATTGAGTTCCTATATCCTGGACATTTTTCTATCATATGAGTGCACTGCTGCAGCTTGGTACTAACAGAAGGACACACCTTACCTACAGCACAGTTGTGAATTTGGGCTGTTATGATCAAGAATGTTTTAGGTACTGTTAAAATGCTCTTTACTCTTTAATTTTTACTTAAACTATAAGTGCAGCTTAAAAGGTAAGTGCAACTGAACTTTCTTTGCATCCACATTTCCTCCATCTGTTTTCTCTTAGCAACATACCAGCTGACACTGGTGGTATTTCCCAGAATGTCCAATTTAGAAGCATTGATCTTACCAGGGAAAGACATGTAGCTTCTGTTGACTCTGGGGGTCAAGTGGCTTCTTTTCTCAGCTGATTATGAAAGACTGTCCTAGGATGAAAAGGTTTAAGCATCAATACACATTCCAGAAGAAGTAGTCAAGCTACAAATACTACATAACTGAAACAAAATCTTTAGAATCTTCTTAATTATTTATTGAATTCTCTCCCAATAAAGTAATAATCCAGCTACAATACAGTCATACCTCAAACAAAAGGGTGATAGTTTGAGGGCTGATTGAATTATGGTAAGAAACTCCCGCATTGTGTAAATTTTTGGGAAATCCTCTAGAAAATTAATATGAAGGGAAATCTAAATATATTAAATATATTTTTTAAAGCTTAAAACTTTCATACGAAGGTTGCCCAGAGACGTTGTGGAGTTTCCATCCTTGGAGATATTCAAAAGCCATCAGGACTTGCACCTGGGCAATGAGGTCTAGGTGATCCTGCTGCTGCAGGGGACTGGGTAAGATGATCTCCGCAGGTCCCTTCCAACCTGCACCATTCCGTGATTCTGTGAAACAAGAGAAAGATAAATGAATGCTTGAAACATTTTGCCTGAGCTACAGATCATACTTCTACTCTCTTCTTCACTCTTTCATTCAACTCTCTTTACTAGCCTATGACTGCTCTCTGATAAAGGTTTCTCTCAAAGGACTTCGAATGTAAGTAAGATAAAAATCTGTAACTACTAACTGTGGCAAAAAAGAGACATATTTAAACATACATGGTGCTTATAATATTCTCACTGTCATTAATAGTGTTAACACAGAATTTTTCACTCTTTACTGTAAGATTAATTAAATAAAATTAATAAAACAACTTATATTTATATTTTCAGATAATAGGTTAGAATGATGTGAAGGAAAATAAGTTATAGGGCCATCTTTTAAGAAGGTTGTTGCACTTGTTTTCTTAGTACAATTACATGAAAGGTCTTAAAAACAGAGTAACTTTCTATAGTAGGAAGAAAACGAAGTAACTGAAATCTATTTTTTTGATAATGCAACATCCCATTATGGGCCTAGTCCTGTAACTGTACTTGTATTTTGTCTCACTGGAGCCAGATAGTTTGTTTTGAGAGTAATATTTACAAAACTTTAGGTCCTAATCACTTCCTCCAATTCCTTGTGCCATTTTTGAATGATCAACTATTCAATGTTACATACATCCCCGTGTGATTTTTCACATCACATATGAGTTTTTTAAAGCTCTCAGCTGCTAAGACTGTTTTTACTGCTCAAGCTGCATGACTCTTGCAGTTATTTATGGAGGTTTCAGTGTATGTATTTTCCGTAAACTAGATCATAAAGCTTACATCAGTTTCAGACTTTTCCTCCAGAAGTGTTTATAATGGGATATCTGTAATAAATGGCCTTTTGGTAGGAGTTAGACAGAGAAATAGTGGCAATTCCTGATGCTCTCATATTGCTTATTTATCCAAAACCAAAAATAACTAGATGAAGAAACCTGCCTTTAATGTTTCAGAAGTTCTTATTACAAGCTTGGGACAAGACTTCCTACAATGTTACCTCAGTGAAAATATTGAGGAGTAATTAATTTTTCTTCCTGCGCTGCTATACGAGCGAAAAAAAAAATAATTGTGCAACATTAATGTATTTCAATTACTCAAAGATTGTATCTTAATATTAGGATCTGAAATATTACAATGATAATTATTTCTCCAATGAATGTGTGAGAGTTTTTATGTAAAATAACAGAGAGATCATAAAGACATTATTAGCCTATACTGAAATCAATGACTCTTCAAACATAGTCTTACTCAAAAGCACTTTTGCTTATGCCAGGCTTCTATAATCTTCTTTTAAATTCAATTAACAATAGTTAATAACAGGACTTTTGAGAGTTTCTCCAGAATTCCAAAGCTTTTGTGAGACATATGTATGTATAATAAAAAATGCAGTTTCCAAATATTGGTACGCATTATTTATTGATTTCTGGTTTAGAACACTACTTGGAGGAATGACTAAACAGGTAAGGAGAAACAGAAGTTGAACGTGTTTGTTCAATACTATGAATATGTGGTATGAAAAGGCATGTAAGTGTAAAAGAATTCACTGGAGATATTAGAAATATATACACCAAGCAAGGTGGAGTACTTTTTGAAGATAACTATGATCTCATTGAGTAGTTGATATCAAATAAATTTTCCCATGCCCATGCATCTCTTCTTACCTTGGCATGATCTTTTTAACTTTACACTGAAATTTTCTGAGACAAATACTGTTTATCTGGTTATTGCCTGGTATGAGACTACCTCTAGCTGGGACTAGATAGCAATACAAATCTTTAAAATAACAATAGGTGTTGAGATTCAGGTTTCCCATTGTGCCTTTTTTTTTTTTTTTGCCTCATTTTAGGCTCACATAACAAGTACTATACAAAAGCCTACAATGAAGAAGTCTAATGGCAGCCTCTCTGTATAGAATGATGGTGTCCTAATAGCTTGTGCAGGTAGGTACCTCCACCTGAAAAAAAAAACAGTAATTGGATTTTCATATTTCTATAATTTTTATTGAGAATTTAAAGTTGAAGTGCTTCCTCAACAGTTTTGGAAGAGTTTTTAGCTGTTTGAATAAACATCTGGTCTTACAGAAAGGCAACCTGTTCCTGACATTGAAATGAGAATAAGATTTGGTAGCATAACAAAAATGTGGACCAGTTAAAATCTGCAAATTAAAGGATTCTACTTGGTCTCCTGTAATCAGTCATTTTGTGAACTGTATGAACTGTATTCTCCATCAGCTCTATGTCCAGTAGGTTATTGTGTTACTATTAGATAGGCTTTTAAACTGTTCTGTTGAAAACTTGGTTAAATCTGTAAAAACAACAAATCTAATCTACTCCGTAAATATATTTGATGTTAATCTTTAAGGCTCTAGAGTATCCTTACCCATGTTAGATTGGTGACTTTTTAGAACAGGGCTTGTCTGTTGGGTTAATTACCACTGAAGTGTTTGGGGTTTTCCACTTTTGTAGCAAATATCGTAAGTAATAAAACACTTAGTGCCAATAAATGCTATAAATATATCATTGCAATATTCTATACACATGATGATGACTTGATAAAGCACTTAGAGCACCTACATAAAATCTGTGAAGAGAAAAAATCCTTATTTCATTATACTGTTCAACTTCATGTAGACTTGTTTTCCCCAAAACAACTAAAATAATTTGGTATGGTATGAGTTGCAGAAACAAACACACCAAAGCCATCAAAAGGATCTTCATGGATAGGTCATTAGGACTGCATGGCCTCATATAGATCGTAAAAATTCTCAGGAGTTAGTTTATATCTTGATACTTTAATAAACAGTTTCAGCTTTGGTGAAAGCTGGAAAGCTTAATCCATTAAGAGCCATTCAGAACCAAAACAAACAAACAAAGCTTTAACCACTTCAGTGACAACAGCACAGAACAAACAAGCAGTCTCCTTCGAAAATCCCAGCAATTTCAGGATCAATAGCCTCACTCTGTGCTTCTAAGTGATGAAAGCTAGAAAATCTCTGCTGTCGGCCCTTTTCAGAAATGTTTCTGGCAAAGATACAGTTGCAAATTTGATGAGTTCAGTTTAGTAATACTCATGTAGCCTAGAAGGCTGACTTAAGTACTATCACTGGTCACAATGAAAACAAACTAACTCAAACATCACTTTTAGCCGAAATTTCCTCTCTGTACTCTTAATTTACAATGTTAAAATATCTTTCAACATCTCTTCCAAGTCCTTATACTTAGAGTTTTTGATTATTTTTCTAATTATCAGCAGTAGGATTTTATTTTTTTTTTATATAGGGAATTTAAAAAAAAAAAAAAAAAAAAGAAGCATTTTTGTGAATGTAAAACCAGTACAGTGACTTCATCTACTAAAGAATGTAAGGCCGTTTCAAAGTCCATTTAACCTGATCTACCAATACGGATAATCAAATCAGCAAATACATCTATATACACAGAAAGAACAAAAATAAACATTTTTTCCTCTATAAGATTAAAAGCCTGTTAGGCCCTTTTAAAACACTGCCATTGTATATTGACTTCCATGAAAATAGCGTTTACTTCCTTTTACTTAGTCTAGACTTACATCATTCAGCAGAGCTTTTATATAGTAGATCTGTTATCATCCCAAAGAATTTTAGATTATTACTGCATCCTTATACAAATATTGATGCCTTTGTTTCCTGTTCTTAAATACAATAACTCATATATTTGCTATTTTGGTTTTTTTTTTAATTCAAATTTCACATTAACCCTTAATTATAACATCAGAAATAAAATAGGAGGAGTATTTATTTTTTAGCTAGCAGTGTCAGCTTGTTTGCATTTTACCCATGAATTACCTAGAAGCTTGAAATTTTACACTTTCTCAGGTAGTCAAAAGACACTGTAAGGATTGCCTGTATATGTATACAAGCTAAGTTATCTACTAAGAGTTGGATTTTTTGTAATCAACAAACTTTACTAATTGTATTTTTAAAAATAAACCAATAGCATAGAATGCTGGTCAATATGACCCTGAATTCTTCTTTATAGATCATACAGTCTATGAAAATTTCTCATCAGAAAGGCATAAAATCAGAATAACATTTAAAATATGTGGCTTTGCACAGGGACACTGTGTTGTTTAGTCCTGATTCATTAAGATGCTTGATGCATAAGTGAGTTGTCAAACGATATGTGGGTGGCTGTAATGGCAGCATGTAGGTTTGTATGGAAAACAAGTATGGCACTGTGAAGATTTTTTCTCTCTTTCATCATATAGGTACTCACATGTAACACTTTGTGAGGGGTCTGCTAAGAACCTTGCTGTCAAACAAACTAATTCACCAGAAACACATGCAAGTTTAAAACAAAGTTCTCCAAAGGCAGAAAAAAAAACAAAATCAAACACCTAGACTTTCTGTAGCCTAACCAAGTGACAGACACATAGACAACTTCATTGCTGCCAGAACAACACTCTGCACAGCCCACCAGCAAGCTATTTGTCACTGCTACAAGAATATCCTCCACAACTTGGCATCAAGGTCCCTGGGTAGCCAACTGTGCTTGCATAGTGCTGGAAGTGCTATCCAATAATAAGGAGGAAAGTGATCAGAGGATCTCATTATTATTATAAAATGTGTTATTGTATGAAAAACATATCTTTATAGCCATAAACATGAAAGGTTTATAGGAAAATATCAATTTACAGAATACCAGAAAATTGTATTCTATACGAGTTTATGGAGAGACTGTGTTTAGCTCCACCTCCTTTTCCCTCTCTCCAGTGCTCCTGTCCATCAAAAATGAGACTGAGTCTGCCATTCATCTGGTATAATATGGTAGGCTTTTCATGATCATTCATTGAAATAAGGCATTAAAATAGTCTCTAGAATTATGCCATTATATATTATTCCAGAGTTGAACATGTCTGAGTAACTTTGCAGATACAATGGTATAATCTTTAATTTCAAAATTTTCATGTAAGGTGGTGGAAAATTACATTTTACTTGTAGCACACCTTCAGCCCCTGATTGTTTTCATAGGAAACAGTCACATATTGCTAATTATGTCACAAAGCTCAAGTCCTTTCATTCTACATTGTGTTTTGCGATACAGTTCATCACAAGCTCAAAGCAGTACATTCTTTGATGTAATTTTGGCCTACACAGAAAAATTCCCTTTATTGTTGCACTAGGTCCTACATACTGCACTGGGTCCTACATACTTATAAGTGTATTACTGTTGGCTGCACTGTTGCAATTGTCTAATTATCATCCTCAGCCAATTGCTTTTATTGAGCAGAGGGGTAGAAACCATTTCCAACGGTTCTAGGGAAGTAGGATAGGACATGAAAAGTAATAACTAGGATGGACAGTAATTAAAAAATTCCTAAGAGAAACAGATTAGAAATAAAGTGGCAGGAATGATGAGTTCTGATCATTTAAAAAATAAACAAAACAAAATATCAAGCAACAAAATAAGAATCAAAGACAAGAAGAGGAAAGGGAAAAATTCCATTTCATAGGAAAAAGCCCATAAGGACTAGTGTAGTAACAACTAAATTAATAAACCAGTCTGATTTTGTCAAAGTTTACATTAACCTGGCCATTCCTTTTAACTGACCAAGTGTCTTATCATTAGATTGTGATGTAACTTAGAAAGCATGTGAGGATGTTCAAGAAATATAACCATTCATTTACTTTGTGATTACTCCTTGATGCAAGGAGCATCAAGTAAAAGAGCCTTCCCTTTAGAGGCAGGTGGACATCCAAGGTACAATGTGGGTAGAGAGCCAATGTAGTGCGATATGGCATGCGTGTACAAAGCACAGGGAACAGAACATTCACAACCTGAGGGTACCACAGTGCTGATTTTCATAGCATATATTGTGCCCATTTTGTGCAAACTCCTGAACTATATTCTAGAACAAAATATATTAGTAGCTGCACAAGATTATTACTCCCTTAAGGTATGGGGTAGAAAACTAACCAACGACCCTAATATCTCATTATTCAAATAAAGTACTGAACAAGCTTATGGGAAAGCTGGGTATCATTTTGCTCATGCATGACCTTGACAAGGGTCTATTTTGTAACTAGAACAATGCATTCAGAGCTCCTTACAAAAGCAGAAGAGATCACAAGGCCCTTGTCACTGAACCAATACCCTTCTTGATGTTACCATGTTGTAAGTGTGAGAACATGGGCTCTATACTGTCTTGATTCTTATTACTCTAGCTCCTCACTTCTGCAGAATAACTGGAGTTACCGGTAGTCTTCCCTTTTAGGTCATGGAGATAAACCAAATGATCAAAGAGCAAGAAGTAGCCATAGAATAATACTTCATTGTAGCACATACTACTACTTTAGTCTGTAGATTCATCATCAAAGGCAGATAGACTTGGGAGAAGGGAGAAGGAGAAGACAAAATGGAAAAATGGCAAAATGAAAGATTGCTATTACAAAACCAAAACTATTATAGATTCCTGTTCCACAATCAGATGTTGTAAATTACAGTACAGGGAAAAAAACCCACAAAAACCCCCACGTTTGTTCTCGTTCTTATATTGCAAGCTGTCCATTTAGACCAGATCATGTATTCTTAAAATGGATATTGCAAAATTTTTGTACACCAATTACATTTATATTGAACTGGATACGAAACCTTTTTTTAGCTTTACAATTTCTGTTTTGTTGATCACATTTGTGGCTAATAGTGCTTCGTGTTGATAAGTATGATAGTAAGCCATTATTTTTTTCTAAAAATGTTTTAAATAATGGATCATAACTGACATCCTTACTCAAGGTGCACGAACAAACTATTACAATTATTAGATTCTTTCAGGAAATATGGTGATATAAATTAATATACTTCTTTTCGCTCTCTGGTAATTTCATTTATAAAGGTGGTGACTATTTGGAACTATTTTTATAATTTATATAACATATCATACTGAAATTTCAAATATCATTTCACACACATGCCCCAACTAAAGGCAGATAGGCATTTATAGTAATGAATTTGAAAAAGATCTAGCAGTTATTCCTTTTTGTCTCCTAAACTACTGAGGTCTCTGTTCTGTTAATGAACAGTATTAAAAGAAATGGGCAAGCCCTATTAACATTAACAGCATTTAAGCACCTCAGATCTCTTCTCAGTAAGATTCTTTGAGGAGTTAAAGTGACTTTGAAAAAAGAGTTTGTTTTTCACATAGTAACACAGGGTCTTATGCTGGTCCTATTGAAGTTATTGACATTTTATTGCTGAATTCAACATGGAGAGAATCAGGTCTAATGGAAATACAAGACTACATTTGGAGACATTCATTAATTGTTCTCTAGAACAGAACTTTTTAAACATTCAGAAATTTTCAAAGTATTTGAAATTACACTACAATGAAAAAAATCATGTAGCAAGCTTTGCTACTGACATGGCTGATCAAGCAGCTTTTATTCTTGGGGCTTCAGATGCTATACTTTAAAGACTTCGTCATCAAACTCTGCTTTGCTGCCTGCTAAGAAAAGGAAGTTTTACTTTAGATCACAATGGATTGACTGGTCTGGTGCAAAACATCAACAAACACTACACACGCCTGGTTGGGACCAAAGCTTAAAAGGGAAATCTTGCCAAGCAGGATTAAGGTGTCTATTCTTTCTTCAATATGAGCACATTGTCAAGGGGAGTAAAACATGTGTATGTCCTGGTTTGGCTGGGACAGAATCACAGCCCAGCCACGCCAGGCAGGGTGTTAGCAGTTTCCAGTCAGCCAGGGCAGCTGACCTGAGTTAGCTACAGGTGTAGCCCATTCCATAATGTCATGGTCAGTATAAAGGGGAAAGGTTTGCTAAAGAGAGGGAGCTCTTGTGGGGCTTTGCCTGCTCCTTCTCTGGCTTCTCCTGAGAACTGCTGGCCTATTGATTGTGATGACTGGACATTCACTTGGCTGAGTGTAACTGTTTATATCTCTGTTGGTATTGGTGGCGTCTCATTAAATCTGTTTCAGTTCTACCCATGGTAGAACCTTCTGCTCTCCTTTTTTCCCAGTTCCTCTTCCTGGCTGGTGAGGGGTTGTTGGGTGATAGAGCAACTGTTATAGTTCAGCCCCAGGTACAGGCTAGTGTAGATAGTGTGTTGAAAGGAGAAAAAAGTGTGATGGGATAAAAGATTCTTGCAAGTCAGATATCTTGCAAGACAGATGAAAACATTCAAATGTATATAAAGAGGGATTTTAAAAGAACATATAAGAAATGTTACAATTTCAGGTCAGCTGACTCAAGGAAATTATTGTAAATATGTAGTACCAGAAAAATTCCTGTAGAGTTAGTATATGGTTTGCCTGTAGAGAGACACTGTATCTACAGAGACACTAATCACAATTTTTACTTTGAGAGGTACCATGAGTGATATATTCATGCATTCAGTTAAAGAATGAGATTGACAAATATGTGGCTTGGGACAATAGGACCTATAGTTAATTGTACTTGGGAACAGAAGCATGTTGATTCATAGACTGCTTGCTTATTGCAACAGTATGGGTGTTTCTGTAACTAAAACATAAATATGTCCAGTACTTCCCACTCACTGATCACAGAGCTGCCTGGAGGTAGCCCATAAGGAACGTTAAGTAGAATGAGAAGTAAGATACAAAGAAAACTAAGCCTCTTTGTGTAGTCACCTCGCTACAAGTGGTCTGCTTCCCCTTAATTGAGTGACCTCTAACTACAGAGGTTTCTGTTGAGGTGGGATTCCCGAAGTGACTCAAATTTTTTAAAGTGCATGTGGAAACGGAGGAAACATCACCTGCCTCTTCTGTACTAACTCAACTATTAGAATACTTAGTTAGGAAATGGGTTTTCACTCATGCCTCCATCACATTAGAAGAGGACTTCAGTCATAGGGTTGTGGGTGTCTAGGGAGTCTAACCCCAGACTCTGAGCTCTTTCTTAATATCATAAAATACTCGCTCTTTGCAACTGTTCCCAGACACTTAGATATTTTCTAGTTCTAGTTCATGTCTTGGCCCTTAAGAATAAGCATCCTGTAGTAATAAAGGGGACTTTTGCTTATTCCTTGTAATTTCCAGCTAATTCATGACAGACTGGGAAACTCAGCAGGAGAATCATAGGCATTACACCTGCAACTGATATCAGTCACAAGTTGGTATTTGTGAACAATAAAAGGAGTGAACCCCCTCATCTTTTACTTTTGACTTTTTGCATTAGCTCTACTGTAACTGTTTAAAGCTGCTACAGTTTTAAACAGAAGCCAAGAGCAAGAAGAACAACATGCATCTTGACTATTAAAAAAATATATCAGACACTATTTATTTGGGAGAAAATGCAGTTGTACATACCTAGAATAGAAAAGTTCATTCTTTGGGAAAAGATTACACAAGTCTGAGAGACAAAGATCAAAAGTAACAAATCTCAAGCTATTCTTATGGATAAAATTTAAGTGTTGTGTACAATTTCCACAATAATGCATATAAACACATGTTGGACTAGAAAATTAAGAATCAGGATGCTAAACACTACCTACGGGTAGTTTGCGAGAAGAAATGGGAAAATCAGTAGTTTTAATGGGAGTAATGTTCTGCTGCCTGTGCCCTTTCAACAAAGCAGAGGCAGGGTAACAGAGGAAGGAGATTTCCTGGCACAGTGCCAAATAACAAGCTGTTAATTAATATTCAACCCAACATCCAAAAACTTTGTAGGTTTACATCTAAGACTGCTTATACCTAAAACTAGTGCACCTAATCAGTGCAACACAAGGAAGTCCCCTGTAAAGGCAATGCGTTATTCTGTGCATTCTCACACCACGTGTCACATCAGACAATTGCTCAAACAGATTCTGCAACTCCACAAGACGCTCACTGTCACTTCAATATTCTATGAAAAAAACCCTCCGAATTCTTCAAATTATATTCATCAGTCTAAAATATTATTGGGGAAAGTGGGGAGGAAGCACATAAACATTCTGAAACCTCTGTGGCAAAAGAGGAAGTGAAATAACTTACAGAAGAGAAAAAATAAAGAGAAATTTAAGTCATTCTGAAATGACCTTGACCTACAGTTATTGTTTCTTTACAAGTGAGAACATGGAAGGATTTTTATGTATGTGTTTTTGGTTCAGTTCAACGAGGGAAGAGTTAACTGCTGAAGGGAAGGAATGTGTGACATGTTCATAGTGCTGAAAGGTTGAAGTTTGACTCCAATCTTATCTGAAGGGTGAGGAGCAATTGAAAACTGAATGTACCTAGATCTAAGCAGATAGGGAAAACGCAGCCTCCCTCTTAGATTTCCTCCTTGCTTTCTGATTGTTGAATGTCAACACTACCTATAGATTTTTTGAAGGGTGAACCTGGAAAGAAGTCTACATTTAATAATGTAGATAATACTAAATTAAATATTTTCTAAACCTAGACAGCATACCCTGATCCTTTTTTTTTTTTTTATATCATGAGTTTAAATCATATGAAGATATTCTTATTTGAGGATACTCTAAAAGAAACAGTATATTTTGTCAATTTATATTGGGTTTTTAGTTTTTGTTTCAAATTCATCAAATCATTTTGCATGTTTATAACAAACTCTATTCCAGAAAACATTTATACATACATATAAATATACTACTCATAGTGTGGAAATAATGCTAAGTATAAGCTCAGTGTTTTGATGAATCCAGGCCTAAGAACAGAAATGACTGTAAATATTCTGAAAACATCTTAAGAGGAAATGCTGTAGTGTATGAAGTGCAAAAACAACTAGCATGATATTCTTGGAATGCAATTATAGAGATAACATTATTGATTTGCTTATTAAATTCCAGAATGGAGACCAAGATAATTAAATTGCAATTCTTGCTCTCCTTTCTCACTTGTTACTTAAAGTTAGGCAACATTTACATTTTTGCTCAATAAGTCTTGACTACTACCAAATATATTTATATTTTCATTTAAAATTTGTTACTATATTATATTTATTCAAGTATCTCTGTACTACATTTGTCCATTACTCTATGATAACCTACAAATACTTGCTTAACTCTCTGCTCATCACCACCACCGGGAAAGGACAGCAGTTGAATATATGCTGTAATCTTGTGGTTCCCGGTTAAAAGCTTTAGGAGAAGAAAAAAATTTCCTTACAGTAAGGTTTTGAGTGCATCACCATTTGGGAGTCTTGCACTAAAATGGGATGGAGGGAGAGCAGTTCACTCATACTTGGTAGCACTAAACAATTCCTTACTCCGTTAAAATAAGATTTCACTGGTTTAGAAATAGGGGTTTTTTTAAATCATAGGCCTAAAAACTATTATTTCTTATATTGTCTGTCTTTCATAAAATGGGGTTTCCTACTAACTGTGGTATTGCATAGTTTTAAAACATCTTATCAAAAGGAAAAATGAGTCAATGTATAATAATGTTCCCTTAGTTCCATAAGCAGCTGGCCAAAATTACTATTACCAGATCCAATAAGTAACTAGCCAATATTGCTGTTACCAGATAAACTGATAAAGGGCATATCCTTGAACTGTGAATATATTGAGAATTAGGTTGTAGGCTATAAACTACTAAAGGTATGTATTACTCATCTGTTAACAGTTAGCTCTCTGTACAGTTACATTTGTAAAAATCATTATCTTGTCTAGGTGATATGGGCTGCTCTTTCTCACTTGCTGTAATTAGCACATAATCAATATCAAAGGTCAGCTGAGAAGAATGCATAGTAAGGGGGATACTCCAGCCTTTCTATCTTAATTCAAAGTTCGCATGTGATTTGCAGTGAACTTTTAGTAAACATGTAATATATTTCCAGATAGGCATTAGATAGTCCTCAATATTTAATTACAATACTCATCCTTTACAGTTATTAGATACAGAATTATCAAAACATACTATATATTTAGTATTTTAGACTTCAAGGTATGAAATACTTTCTTTGATAGGAACATATTGAAACAATGCCTTGCATCAAAAGGTGGTGTTCGGGTTTTTTTCCTAAACCCTCTCTCTAAACAGTAGATTTCTGATAACACTCAAATATAATCATGGTAAAGATATTCTCTTTACTAAAAATGAGATTTACAATGGCATTGAGCACCTGCATCTCTTGGTAAAGACAGAGAGCCTTAGATATTCAACACCTCGATAGCATATTGTCATTTAGATAGATACAAAATGCAACACATTCCAGTAAACACAAGGCTGATTTAATTTTGTCTCTGTTCACTTTATTGATTTAGTTGGAATACTGCTGAGTTTACAATGCTGCATACTAATTGCTGCCAGATTCTGCCTTCACTGTTCACACTGAGCATTATTTTACTCTCAGGGTAGTCCCATGGAGCTCCATGGGACACCACAATGTGAGGCTGAGCAGCAGAATACGGTTCTGATAGCAGACAGTTGTACACTGGTTTTTATACTAGCTTTACTTTATTATTCTAAAAAAAAAATAGGGGGAAAAGAGTCAGTCTATGTAAAACCCTTATTTGCATTTCCACATGCTGCAGAAATGTTTACATATTCAAGTTTTAATTTCGCAGTGGTGAGTATTACCTGTTGGAACTCATGGGAATCTTTCAAGGGCTTAAAGAATTATTACTATTTTAAAGAGAATATTTGCTTTTGCAAACAAGAATAAGTAGAGACCTCTTTTCTGTGAGACACCTTTTTTCTTGGTGCTTTGAGTTTAAGCAAGGAGTTTTCTAACAATGCTACAAAATTAAAACAATAATTGAACTTCATGTAATATGCCCCTGAGAGTAGACTTTGTGAGTCTTTCTTACTTCTTATGGAGTGACTATGGATTGATATATCCCACACTGAACTGCTGTTCTTGGATCTTTTATGATATCAAAGCAGATAGTAGCATGAGACCATCAACGTAATTCTTATTAATTATACTTTCCTCGTTCTTCTGTGACTTTCATCATTATTTTTGTTGTTTTTTAATATAACTACCCTTGCACTTATGTCATAAAAAATCCTGCCTTTTTCTCTTTTTTAATATTTGTATTCAAGACAAACAACAGGAGGTTGAAATCAGGCCATTTAAAAGAAACATCTGCTGACATTTATTCATATGCTACATGTTCCACTTTCATCATTGAATGTAATGATAAACACACATTCCAGTCAATAATGGCAATTCCCAGCCAAGCTTTACAAATGGTCTCTTTAACACCTAAATTGACAGCTCGGGAGAATTTGAGATAGAAGCTAAATATGGTACATTTGGACACTATTTCCCTAAGCCTAGAGTGACTGGAAGGCTTTAACAAGCACATACACTGTGGGTATGTGGGTATAGTCTTGACTAATACAGGTAAATATCTCATCAGACTTTTGTGTTTTGTAAAGAACTCTTGGGAAAATAAATTTTTTTTGGACATTATATTCTTCCTTGAAAAAGAAATCTAATTGTATTACCTTTATACAGGAGAACTAACCTTAACAGAAGCTGAAATTTGAAATAAGTTTGCTTTTTAAAAGCGAAGTGTTTTGTCTGCTTTGGCTTATTTCTTTTATCAAGCCTTCTAATTGCTATTGCATTAAAATAATTTCTATAAATTTGCTTTGGAAGCAATATTGTCTAACAGCTAGGTGGATTTCTTATTTAGTTCATATGGTTTTGTGTAAGAATGTCTTAGGAGCTGCCATATTGCAAAACAGGGCCTCATTTGGAAGCAGTGTTCCTCAATTATGATGGGTAAGCAAAGATGGTAAGTATAAAACTACTAGAGGTGTCACAATAGGAACAAACAGAAAATGTCTCATCACTTTGTACGCATATAAGTATATTATTCTGAAACAATAATGATCTCTTTTGCATGTCTGTATACTCTTTTCCATTTCAGTTCAGATTGATTAACCTTCTTATAACGGAATCATAAACTGATTTTAAGTCAAGCAGAAAATCACAGCTTTTCCAAACTCCTTCATGTGTGAATAGTTTCTCCTTTCAAAACTCTTGTATAGTTCAAAACAGGTCATTCATTATTTAGCAAGAGGGGGGAAATTCTACACAGTCTAAAATAATGAATGTAAAAATAATTATAGGATCACAAAGTTATTTTGTATAGCATAATGAAAAATGTTAGACAAGAAGATAATGCTGTATCTCTTGGTTGAAAGAAATTACTTTTCTGAAATCTGTTCAGTTTAGTTTGTTAGAATTGGTCCCATTTATCCTTATGAAAAACTGCAAATATTGAGGTTCATTCAGTGGTCTTTTAATCCATAAGCAATTCACTTGGAGTAGAGCAGCAAGAGCTGTTGGAAAGGTTACACACTTTGTGTCTGTCTATGGACTCAGCTCTGCAAATTTGCGCTAATGGATGTAGGAACCAGTTGATCTACTTTTGCCCTAAATGTATTTTTGTAGCTGCCACTGTTTACATTATTTTTCACTGACACAAAATAATTAATTGAAGCCTAAAGCAGTATTAAAAGTCTATGTCTTTTAGCATGAAAATCAATGAATTCAGTATCTGATAGTCTTTGCAGAACTACAACATAAATACATAAAATTCATGGACATACTCAATGTGAAAGTAATAAATCCTGGGATGAGTTTTCTCAGGCTGGTATACAAAAATTATTATGAATAAAGTTTTAAAATCCCAATCATAATCTTTCTGTTGTTATTTAAGTGTCTTTAAACCATGCAAATGGACTGGAGGTTTGAGATTTTTTTTTCTTGCTGTTGTGCAAAATAAGTTTGCTACTTTTATTAATCTGGTTGAATCTTTAACTTGGAAGTAAAATAAAATTACAATAGGACTTTAAACTTCTAAATTCATGGAATAGACATATTCAGTAAAACATATAGTTCATTTAAATCTGCAGGACTGCACGTTGTATCGAAATACAAATCTGTATACCACTGCAAAACAAATCCAAACCTTGTGCCAGTGATCATAGTAGAAATAATGAGCTAATAATGTGTAAAAGTAAAATGATCTGCAAGTAGACCATTAGGCAATCAGTACATGAACCTATTTAAAGCTGGAATACTGGATAAAGTTTGGAATTAATACCAGCTATCAAACATAAAACTGAGTGCGTTTGCCAAGTGCTGCCTACCCAAGTGCATATGGTACAAAAGGCAATTGTAGCCACAGTTTTTGCAACCATCTAACTGTGGTTAGAAACAAGCTACAGTGTGGTCTTTAAGAAGATGGATCCTCTGGATTCTGTTAAATGATTAAATTCTCCACTAAAGTATCCAACCAATTGTATTCATGAGGAGTTACCCCCCAATATATCAGAATAAATTCCATATCACAGTGTTGTCTATTAGAAAAAAGGTTGTTGTTCCCTAGTTTTTCTGTATTAGCAATCATTTATCTTCAGAAAATGTAGTATTAGTATACATACCCCATTATCATGAATACTTAACTAGTTATGTAACAATTGCCACAGTAAAGCAAGCAGGGTCAGAATCAGGATTCAGGCATTATCATTCTAAAATAAAAAGATAAATGTTGGCATCATCCACTTCTCCATATGTGGAGCAAAAAAGTAAAGACATAACAATAGTACTTGTTTGTTTACTAAAAGGAACTAGGGTTGTAATATAATAACCACGAAAACCATAAATATCAGAATTTATATTACTGGAAATGCTGTCTTGCTTGCATAGGAGTGGTCTAAACCACACATTCAGAGACAAAATCTTATTCATGTTGTAAGCTGGTCTTCTAAATCAAATTCAGAGATGACTTCTGAATAAGCAGTTGCTTTGTCAAAAGCTGATCTTTACCAATCCATGGTAAAAACAGAATAAAAAAAAGAAGAATCAAACAATTTCTAAAAAGACAAAAAACACTAATGGTTTGGCCTTTTGCTTGGTCCTCATGCTGTCCAAGTTAGAAGGTTTAAATCCAAGTGAGTGTTTTAATCTTTTAATGAAATCTAACTTTGCTAGAAGCTTCTGACGTCTGGCTTGTCTTCGAGAATCCAAGCAAAAGGATGTGATGTTTTTAACTTAGAAGATGTCTGCTCTTTATATCATTTAACCTCCGCCAAAACATGCTTGTGAAAGGTTCGTGCTGATCAAATTGTGTGTTCTAGACTAGAATAGCTCAACTGTCTTCAGTTGAAAGATGTTCTGGATAAAATCCAGGAACCATCTTTTAGTTCTTCAGTGTTCAGAACTGGTGAGTTAACATTTAATATAGAAGCAGCCTAATCATTTGCAAAATCATAATTTTATTCTTATATTTTTTAAATATTTTATTTAGGCTCTGAAAACAATTGAGAACTGGCTGCTACTTTGCCAGTGTGTGGCCACCAATATACCCATAAACTACACAGGACTGTTTATTTGTATGTTTTGCTTGGCTTTTTGCAGTTATTTCAAGGATTTTAGAAGTTCTCAGGACCACTGTTGCCCACTTGGCTAAGATTGCTCTAATGTCAAGAAAATATTGAACATTAATGAACCGTCAACAGAGCTCACAGTGCTACCTCTGCTTGACGCAGAACATAGTGCCTGTGTGAGGGTAATTGAGGGACAGAAATCTGTAAAATTGTGACTGTTTAGTCATTTCAGAGACTATTCTCCATGTACAGTTTTTCTTTTTAAACCCATTTAAATGGTAGATGATGTAAATCTGCAGGTTAGCCAAATCTGTAGTCGTGTATGGGTGAGTTTCCCCTCTTCTGGCTTTTTTTTTTTTTTTAAGATAGAAAGCAAACATATGGACCCAAGTTTTGAAATACCATTATTAGGCCAATATATAAGCATGGTTGCAATTATGTGGGGTTTTCTCTGAAGAAAACCACACAAACAAATACTAAAATTCAGGTAAATTAACTGTGATTACAATGTTAATAAAAATGCTTATATTAAACACATAATGATTTCTCTGTCTTAATAATTAAAAAATTCAGAAGAACAAATCTTGCCAATGAATGTTTCATGACTTCTAAATGGATACATTTTCCAGTGTGCACTAGAAAGTTAATATGTTCTCAGAAGATTTCTTTAATTTAGTTGTTGCTAATTTATTCACACTAATACAGGAAAAAAATACTGCAAAATTTTTCATAACAAAAAACTGTGCATATCTCTATGTTTTAGCTGGCATGTGGTTCTACACAGATGGTTTGGGGCTTTCTTTGCTGCAAAACAGATGGGCCTCCACTGTCCCTTACCAATCAAAAGAGAACTTGAAAATATAGGAATATCTTTACTTCCATTGTGTCCTGTAATTCAAGAAATTAAATGCCTAAATATATAAATATGACTTCCTGCGTAAAATGATGGAATATCATATGTTTAATTTAAACTATTTGTCTGTATTTAATGTGAAAACTGTTGGGTGGTAGTGGTTTTCTTCCAAACAATAACTAAATATTACAAAAAGTATTGACTAGAATGAGAGCTATTGCTGTTAAACTTAGCTGCGTGATATTGTTGTATTTGTACTTTGCTGATACTGTTTAAATTTATTTTAGATGTGATACGATGTCATTCAAAATAATTACCAACTTAAGAGAGCAGCTTGTTGACAGATCATCTTTTATTATTTTGTTCACATACTGCACTGTATGACAGTAGCACAGACATTTATAGCATGAATATCAACTAACTTTATTTTGTTCTATAAGCATTTGCAATGGGAAGAGCAGCATATTTGGGGTATTTTTTCCTATTAACACATCATTTCCTGCCTCATTTTGGAGAACTGAGATGAGACATCAAAAAATACTCCTGTGGCAATAATTAAAAGTCCTGAGGATACAGAGGGAATTATCCTGAGGGACTGACTCTCCTTGAAATCCAAACACTGCCAGTGTGAGAGGAATGTATTTAATGATCATTGTACTACAAATGACGCAGACCATGTGAGTTTGGGCCTGAGTCTTCAATACAGCTGCCACTTATCCCACAATTGCTGTCATTGCAGTTTTTATCGCTTTTTGGCTAACTGTTCCAAGGAAATACTCTCTGAAAAATACTTTGTTATAAACCTCATAATATGTTTTACACCATACCTCAAAACTTCCACAAAAGTAGATGAGGCTGGACATAGGCTCAGAAATCTTCTGACTTGAACCACTGATCTGTCTGCAGTGGTCAGCTGAAATGCATAGAGACCGTAATGCTAAATCTGTGATATCAGCTTAAGATGATCCTATTCCCTTACACTCTAGCATATGGCCATACAATGCTTTTGAGCACATAGGACATTCCCTTTTAATGATGTTATCATTATCATCTCAGTGATAGGCAAAGAAAAGTTATATACTTGGAAACATTCTTAGGTGACTTCAAAAAAAAAGTGAGCTTTCTTCCAGCTATAGAAAATTAAGATAGTAATTTCAGAGCACTACATTAAGGTAATATATGTATTATAATGGTCCATAAATGATAACAGCATACCATTTCTATCTGTGTCTTGAAAATTACAAAGCTAGAGCCACTTAACTTCATTAATGATGTACATTTTTATGATCCAGTAGCCTTGTGTGGGAAGGAATCACATCTGTGTCTAACTTAAAGGAAAAAGGGGCAAGTCATCCAACCCATTTTAAAGTATGCTTATTTTCTTGAATGCAGGGAACACTAAGCAACAGAATATCTTTTCTTTTCCTCTCCAATCTTCATTAATATTTATAATTTAACTTTTATTTCGTACATATTGCAAAGAATATATTTTAACAGCAGACTTAGAGCTGGCTGCAATAGACGATCTTCTCTTGTGTAGGTGCAGAAAAACTTCTAATTGCAGGTTGAAAAACCTAGTTGCAGAACAATATTGTTGTTCTTTTTATGTCAATCTGCTGCAGTTATTTTTTTAATAGAGGGGGAAAAGGGACAGATTAAATAGTCATATCACAATGTCAGAACAGCTCTTTGAGAGCCTATACATATTAACATTTTTTTGACTAATTATGCCCATGAAGCTGTAAAAATTCATTTGGTTGTGCCAGGCATTCAGATTCAGGAGTGATGGGCTCCAGTTCATGGCTGAGGGTAAGAGATATTTTGATACAGAGAAAATTTGAATTGCTATGCATCTTACAGCCCACTCTTCAACTGAACTCTACAGTGTCACTGTAATAGTCTTGAGACTCGTTCCATAGCCTTTCTCAATGCATATGTTGTATTCATCCTGAATATGAATGGAAGAGAACTGTACAGGGGGAGAAGCAGGAAGGATGGGGATTCCATAATCATGTAACTATCGTCATAAACCAGTAAGGTTGTCATACATGTAGTGTGGTGCACTTCACTCTTGGATGGAACTTTATCATTCTTCAGCAGGTTTTTTTGAGGACTAGAGGAAGAGCATTGATGGCTACCAAAGGGAATTTGTCTAGTCTTCTTTGCAGAAAAGCTAATCAAGATCAGGGATTTGAGGAAGGATGGGGTCAAAGGCCACAAGGCTTGTGGAAATTTAGGGGATAAAGAAAAGGAACTGCCTTTTATTGTCAACTCATTAGGTAAAAGCAACGTATAGTCCATTTAACCTGTCCTACTTTTTAATATACATATGCTAATAATCCCCTTGATACTAATTAGGAAAGGTTTAATTCCTCAAAAGTAGATTTTTTTTTTTAAAGAAGTAGAAATTCTTAAACTGTGCTTACATGCATTAATATGCAGTAATCAAATTCATGAAAGTGTTCATGTGGTACACAATAGTATTAATTATATATAAGTGAGTGGAGCACAGCTGAACTACTGACTTTTTCAGGACTCTCCTTGACATTTGGGTTTTGATGCTTTTTAGACTAAAATTGTTTGGCTCAGTTCATAACTTCTAAATGTACTGTATTTTTTTCTCTAAATCACAGCAAGAAATGCAGAAATGTGCTGAATATTTTAGAAAATAAGTAGAACTACTATAATTTTTTTATATCAACCTTTTGGAATATATTTCAGATTACAAATGGCAGGCAAATTTCATATAAAAATTTCAAATATAATTAAGACAATTGTCATTTCCCTCCCCATTTGTACTTTATTTGCCTTTCAAAAAATCCTGTAAAGAAACACTTTGTCAACTAATAATTTAAAAAAATTTGACCTGTGATTCAAAGTGTTAAAACAAAGGATGTTTTTTCAGCACATGTAACACAAGAGGTTTTTGCAGCACAGTTTCAGAACTCTTTCTCAGTAAGAAACCTTATCTAATCCTGTTTCATCTTTTAAAACTGCCTACACACTAATCTCAAGGGACAAATTTAATACTTTGCAACAAAGGGAATATAGCCCTTTCAGCTTGAATAGAGGAATTGTTAGGACACCACGTGAGGTATGAATAACATTATAATGCTGCCTTTTATTTGGCAAAGGAAAAAAAGTCTTCTCTTACAATCAAAAGATTAGACCTTCTTCCTTGGGTTAAATTTTTTGACCCATGCTATATCCCAAGACACCTATTTTACTGTTTTATTTGGGTCTTCTACCTCTTGTGAAGTAAACACTGAGCAAATATAAGTAAACAGTTTGTTTTAGCTGAAGATAGAAAGGCACTATTTAATTGAGTTTTGATGATAGATGTGCTCCAAATGGTGCAAACATCTTTGACATGGTAAAATAATATTGTCTTATGGCATGTGTAACACTACATAAAGAATATTATTTTAGCGCTTTCTGAGTTTACAGTGTTTAAGTGAGAAATGACAAAAGAAAGCCAAATGATCCAATGTGTAGAAGAACAAATAAAACTGGGTAACTTAGTTCTTTAGTAATAGGGATAAATATTAATTTTCCTTATCAATTTTTAAGACTAGGGTTTGAATTTGTACTCAAAAAATCTTTTTCTTATCTTATTTTCACATCTTAGAGTTATGTACAGTTATTTCTTTTTATAATCTTGTCCAGTATGTTATTTCTACATTTTAGATTGATCCACCTTTTTAAAAAAACACATATTTTTGAGTTTATAAGATACATTTGGTAAAGATAAGGCTTTTCTTATGATGTAGATATAACTTAACATTCTCTAATTTCACATTCTAATTCAATGTACATCTCTTCATATACTATATGTTGTTTTTAACTAATTTCCTCTATTAATTGTAAATATATTATTGCAGTTAGACTTGGTTATGATAAAAGATAGGGTAATGTAGCAAACAGAGCCATAAACTATTTTTGTTCCCCACATACAGTACTGTAACAAGGGAGTTTTGGAGCAATATCAACGGGGTTACCAACTAGATTACACTGAGTCTGTCTTTTTGCTATACTGAAATAATAATTACTCCTCTCTTGTTTTCTCTTGTCAAGAAAGAATTCCATTAACCAATATGTACTCAATGGCAAAAGTTACTTGTTGCTGGTAAGAAGACAGAATATTAAACTTTGAGATCACATGTCACTGGACTTAAAAATAAACTGATATTCTCTTCCCGTTTGCTATAACATTAGATTTTTTCTTCATCTTTTATTATTGAAGTGATGGTATGATTTCCTTAAAAGCAATTTGAAATCAAATATCAACCATAAACTCATCCGGAATGGTATCCAGTTCCTACAGGGTTTGTCTGGATAGTGTGGATTGTTTTGCCACTATGTTGCCAAAACAAATTGCTTACATTTAAATGCAGAAGAAAAACTCCAAGATGACTATTTCTTTTCTTTACACTGCATTGCAGTAAAAAAACACTTGTGGATATATGTAAAAATCTTTCTGATTGCTTGCCTTTAAACAATAATTTCCATAAGACAGAATGTCCTGCTGAGGATTTATCACATGGTCTTCAGTGTTTTTCATGGACATGAGCTGCAAGCTCACTCTTGCTGGGATGTAAAACGATGAACAAGACACTTAAACTCTTTGTATCTTAGTGTCTCCTGTTAAAGACAGTCATTTTGGACCCAAGCATAAGCCCTACATAAACACAGTGTTGTGTTCTTCAAAACAGAACATGAACTGTAGTGGTACTGGGTGTTTTATTTGCTTATGTATCTCAAGCACTGTCTGCTCTACAAAATATCTTAAGCACTGACTTCTCTATAAAGACTCATGTTTTAGGCAACCTATTCTTGACTGTGCCAAGAATTGTGATCAATTGGGAAGCCAGCCTGGTTTCAATTCTTTTAAAGATAAAAGATCTAGTAAAAATTAACAGGCCTCACTATTTCCTGCCTTGCTGCTTGTGGAGTTATTGTATGTGTATAGAGTGTATACAAAATGCTACCATTCTGATTTGTTGCATTTTGTACAAACTTTGTCCTTATGTAGTGGATTATTTAAAATTAAAGTTTTGAAAAATCAGACTCAGTGGTTACAGACAGCTTAATATGCTCTCATTTATTTCAAAGAATTACATGCATACTAAGCCATGTTAGTGGTGTACTCAGCTTAATTAACAAGAAAAGAGGGAAACATATGAGTACTAACTAGAGTCTTTTGTACCAGCAAGTGCAAAATACCCTACCACATCAGATTCAAACCCTAGAAGTTGCAATCTAAAGCTGGGAAATTACGCCTTACTACAACAATTTCCAGCCTATGGTGACAGGAGAAAATTATCAAACACATTAAATTGTCTCTATTTCCAGTGTAAATTGCCTATATATCTGCACTTCCCATAAAAAAGGGTAATGATTAAGACTTTTCACAGCTCGTTGAGGCACTTCTTGTTATTGAATAAACAAAAAGATTTTAAACATAAAGTGGTGGTGTCCCTTATTTTGCTGATTACTGTCAGTAACATTGGCTATTCCAAAATTTTTGTCACAGAAGAATAGCGCAAAGCCTACATGTAAAATCCATGGTCATCACAACTTTCTTTGTACTTACACAGCTACACAGACAGCAGTTAAAATAATTCTCCCATGAATTTCAAAACCAGACTGGAGATGAGGTGTTTGCTAAGATTTATTTCTTCTCTAGAAGTTTATGGACTATCTCACACCAGATTATACATAAGAGGGCTGAGTCCCTTTATATAGGAGTACAACTTTTTCTGGGAGATGATTATAAGTTATTCAATCGTGTTCATAAAGCATTCTTATGTTGTGAATCTGGGCGACACTAAAGCAAGTGAATTTGGTTAAATTGAGATTACCAAGAGCTGGTGGGTAGTCTACATTACTGGAATATTATAATCACAGATATTCAGATAGATTAGAAAAAGGTCTCCAAAGATATAGAATCACAATACAGTTTCAGTTGGGAGACCTTCAAGATCATTGAGTCCAACCTTTGTTCTAGCTCTACCAACACCACAAAACCATGTCTGTAAGTACAACATCTACCTGTCAAACACCTCCAGGGATGGTGACTCCACCACCTCCCTGGGCAGGCTGTTCCAATGCCTGACAACCCTTTCAGTAAAGAAACTCTTCCTAATATCCAGCCTGAACCTCTCCTGGTGCAGCTTAAGGCCATTTCCCCTTGTTCTATCGCTTGTTACTAGGGAGAAGAGTTTGACCGCTGCCTCGCTACACTGCCTTTCAGGTAGTTGTATAGAGCGATAAGGTCTCCCCTCAGCCTTCTCTTCTCCAGGCTAAACAGCCTCAGATCTCTCAGCTGTTCCTCATATAAGACATGCTCCAAATCCTTTACTAGCTTGGTAGCCCACCTCCGTACCCTTAAACACCATCTACAGACAACAGTCTCAATAATATATATATGTACTCAGGCTTATTCCACAAAGCTCAGATAAATTACAAGGGAGACTGACTTGAATGAAAAGTTAGGATAGAAATATATGAAAGTAAATTGGCAACTTTTAAGAAGAAATTCTTGATGGCAAAAAAAATGTAGTTCCATAATCAAGAATTAAAATAACTTTGGCTAGTATTTATCATTTGTTCTGAAAAAATCTATGTTGGTTTATGAATTACCATTAAGAAAACAAATGGAAAAATGCAATTAATGTAAACTATAAGTCAGAAGGTGAAAAAAAATTATGAAAGGTGCTAAAGACATCATGGAAGATTCAATACCCAGAATGGCTTTCTTCAATGTGAGGATCAAAAGAATATTAATAACAAAATAAACTACAGTAATGCTGCAAACATACTACTAGATATTGCTGATTAAAATAGTAAGACCACAGAAAATACTGAAATTCATATTTCTAATATTTTTGAAAGAAACTAGCTGACTTTTTCCATAAAGCGATAATGGAGTATTTTTAGTCTGCTGTGCTAGAAATACATACAAATAAAAACCTTCAAGGGATAGTATTTGTTTATCAGCATACACAAATTATTTCCATCATGTGAGCTCATAGCCTCTTACTAAAGCTTACTTTTGTACACAATGGAAACTCAGGAAGCGTAGGAATATCACAGCAGTGTGGCAAGAAGGAGAAGTGAAGCAACCCAGACTCTAATAGACCACTAACATTTTAATATAAAGAAAGCTTCTAAAAAAGCTGATAGCAAATTCAGTTCTCAAAGAATTAAGATGCAATAACTCCAGTCACCATTAGTCTACAGAAAATATGTCTTCTCAGACAAAAGTAATTTCATTTTTTGATGACATTTCAGATTTCAGGTTTCATTGTTAGCAGTAATTGTATAAATGCTAGAGACTCCAGATTTGGTTAGACATTAACGAACTGGCCAACTGACAGATTAAAAAAATGGATGTCAATGGAAAATAATTGTCAAATGGAGCATTTCTAGTATACTTCCCTGGGGACTGGAGCAAGTCCCAAAGCTTTTCATCAGAGATATTTAAGTAAGGTATCACCTCAATAAAATTTCCAGGTGAAACAAAACTTGGCAGATTGATAAAGTCAGAGTACTTTGATCTTTTTAGAGGGAAACGTAGTGCAGAAAGGGACCACCATGGCCCTCTTCTCTGAACTTTAATATAGAGACTAGCTGACTTCTCTCAATCAATGTATTTGAAGCAAAAGCCTATCTCGGAAAAATATCCAGACACATTTATGAAAATGCTCCAAAATTTTCATCATTTTTGCACTGCAAAAAATATTGCTACCCTGAGCAAATTATTCCAGTAGTTATTTATTCTAATTATTTTAAATGGGTGCCTTATCTTGAGTCTGAATTTGCCTTGCTTCAGGTAGCAAGTATGGTCTTGCAGTTGTGGCAACGCAGTTTTCGGTGAGCTGCCAGACTTGGAGCTGCTTCTCTCCCTTTTCCATGAGACAGTTTGGATTATTACTTCCTTACATCATCACATAACCTTAGATGCAGTGAGTCTGGCCCTACATATGAGGCGTAAGTTTAACTGAGAGACTGAGAGTAAGTGTCATTGTTAGAAATGTAACTCACTTGTGTTTCTACTGATATGGGAAAAGACCTGGCCTTTGCTATGATAAGGGCAGCAGAATTTTTATGAGCACATACTATTGATCTATGCTGATCTACTTTGGAAAATGACAGCAGGCTTCATGTATCTAATCAGCATTACTTCAGTTTCTCTGCAGAGATCCCAGAAATGAAAACACGCGTAAATATACCTGTGTAAATAATAGAAATCAGAAGGGAACATGGAGAACTGTGATCAAACAAACATGGGAAGCAGATTTAATTCTTTGAATTGTTCAGAGAGATATTGTTAGGCTTGCTAGGGGCACTTATTTGGTAATTAATTTTCTAAGCATCAGTTGGTCTTGTTTGATAATGATAATTTTTCACATTAAAAACTGGCTTAGAGAGATTGAGGATATTCAACTGTTACTAATTTTTGAAAGAAAGCAAGAGTATTCAAGAGTATTTAGGTCTTCTCCAGACAGATCAAAATAAAATCAACTGAAACCAAATGTTGAAGAATATGCACTAGTCACCTGCAAAGCAAAGTGCTGCATTTAAATCTATAACTCTTAATATTTCTCATTAGTTTGGCTCCTCAACCCCTATGTAAATGTTATTGGAGATAACATATTTACATTGGAGAATTGCCAGAGCCTATCAGACATGCAATTGGTATGGATTTATAAGAGGCTGAGCTCTAAATGCACATGCTTCCACTACTAGGCAAAAAGAGCTAAGTACAAAAGAGGAGACATTCCATTCTGGCACATGCTGTCTATGCTTAGGTTTTTGACAACAAAGGATTTATTTTAATCCTTTTGAGAGTTTCAATATCTCAGCTTTCTTAAATGTCATTGTGGTTTAAAACACATTCAGCATCTGAGAGAAGGATGCAGCTCAGCTAAGAACTTCGAATATAAACCAATTTTTATGCAGCATTCAACTAATATAAAAACAATTAATAATCTGACTTTATAAGCATGCAGGCCCTCTTTGTAGAACCAGACCTGGCACAAACAACTTTTACATTACTCTTCTATTCTTTGTTATTTGCATAGTCACAAAATCTATATCCCAAGATCTCAATTTCTTATTTAATAATTTATAATAATTAATAACATAATTTAAATAAGATTATTCAATTAGGTATAAATTAGCTGTCAACATTTAAAAAAAAAAGGTAAACCATTGGATGGTAGGAAACGGAATAGGCACCTGAATCTATAGCTTATTGAAGTAACAAGCCAGCTGCTTCTATGACTACAAAGAGAATGATGTTCACTTTTCTTTAATCTCCGATCACTCAAGATGAGAAACTGAGGTAAATAATTTATGAAAGGCTGAGATCTACGTACTCTAAAATCTTTAAAGAAAAACTAACAATTCATTTCACTAACCATGTATAATTCTTATTTTGTTAAATAAATCAGTTCAGAAAGGCCTCAAGGCAAGAAGTGAGCGATTGCCTATGATAGTAGACTGTCAGGGAACACAGTGGTGACTGCTTTGCTTACTTCGCTTTTACTAGGAGGCGGTTTGTTTACACACAGATGATGTTTTCCTGAATGGTTTTGTTATATATCAAACACAGCTAATAGTTTTGCTTAAGCAATCAATTTTAACTTCCTAATTTTTGCCTTTAACTGTTTTTTCAAATTTCTGTATAAAATTAACTTCACTCAAATCCAGACTAAAATATAATCATTAAGTTAATCACTTTTGTAAGAGGAATAATGTAAAAATTAAGAACTTGAATAAATATATGTAAGGCACTTTTTAATTTACACAATGAAATTGTGTATCTTCTCATCTAGCAATAAGAAATACAATATGCAATTACAATACCACATTCTATTTACATTACAAATTACAAAGAATCTATAAAGAATAAAGTTTATCAACCAATAAATGCAAGCCAGTTTTAGTTTAAGAAACATCACTACGAGAACAACCACCAAGAAGTTTAAAATTATTGTAAATTATTAATTCAAACATATTTGTATTTTCTTCAGATCTTTAGAAATATTCTTATTAAGAAGTGAGGAATTTACAAAGCCTCACATGAGATTCTTTAAGTTGCCTGTTATTTACTGAATTAAAATAGTATTATCAGGTGCACTGGTACAAGACAAGTTATAGCAGACTAGTTAAACTAAAATAGTTGCAAAAGGGTAAACGAAAATTAAACCTTGCTTGTGTTCTCAGTCAACGTTGCTTATTTTGTAATACAGGTTTCTACTATTTTTTCCCTGTTGCCAGCATTGATGAGATCATGTAGCCACAGAAAAATAAGTTGAATTCTATTCCAGCTTGCACTTCACCACCAAAATTGTTTACTAAGGTCCTATTTCTAAAAGAAGATTTGCATCTTCGTAGGTAGCCATAAGGCAGATATTCTTTCAAACTCTCAATGTGCATCTTGGGGATAGTATCTTTATTTTCTATCGCTATGCGCGCTGCTACCAGACTTTGGTATCAAAAGTAGAATTTACAACACTGGCTTTTCAAACAGGCGAGAAAAACAGACAGATTTAATCTTGAAAACTCGAAGCAATACTATGAAACATCCCAATAGTAGTTATAGGTAGCTATTCTCCAGGGTAAGACCAAATGATAGCATTTTAAAATTTAAGATCTTTGCAGAGCACCTGTAATATATCAGTCTGTCAAACACCTCCTCCAAAGCAGCTAACCATTCTTTTTTTTTTTTTTCCACCTCTTCTCCAGCTGCAAGAACTTGCATCCTTTTCTTCAACAACTAAACTTTTATCTTCACAAATGACCTGAATGGCCTTGTGGCAAAATGGAGCCTTAGGAAGCTTGTAAAAGAAAAAGAAAATCCTGCTGTGTTATAAGGTTGGTTATTCCCTGCCAAGCCTGACTGAATTCCATAGAGAATACAAATCAAACCTCCAAGTGAAAGTGAGGGACTGAATGATTTAGGGCTCCCCTGCAATCTGCAATACTTATGAACCTTGCTTCTTTTGCATATCTGAACTTCACAGTTGTTGTCGACTGGAAATATCCATTAGCTAGATTGTGTGCAGCTAATGTCAGAAAAACTGTCAATTCTTTAAGGAAAAAATATGAAGAATAACTCCTTGAAATGGAATTGTTTCAAGTTTTATATAGAAGACATCTCAGAACTCAACCCTAATGTTTTTCCTATGATAATTCACTGCTAGTGTGAAACTATTCTATGTTTAAATTCCACAGTTGATTATAAGGAAATATACTCAGCTGTTTTAAAACTTCTGGTCTGAGTAAATTTTTAGTCTCTACAATTACTTCAGTTAGTGTAGTCACTTCAAGGAAAAATAAATTGTTTGTTCAATACTCAAAATCTAATAATATTTGTAAAAAATTATTTTTCTACTATGTATTTAAAAGCAAGTAACATTATATTTCCAAGCATTTTTAAAATGCATCAAACAGAACTTCCCTATTAAGAAGGATATTTCATAATCAGGAATACAAAAATCTGTATATCGCAAATCAATTGCTCAGTCCTCTGTTTTTATATAAATTACTTGAAAACTATGGTAAGAAATGGTTTTTTAGCAATTTTTAAAGAAAGAAGGTAGGAAATTGTTCCCCTGAGGCTTCATTAGGGCTTTATAAATGCTTACAACTATTAGGATAGGTGAAATCAATATATTTACATTGCTTCATTCAATGATTCGTCATGCTTTACCATTTAAACAATGAAATACAATTAATAAATTGTTAGAACATTTTTCTTGTTTTATTTGAAAATGTTTCAGCGTATTTTAACATACCGTTTTTTGAAGTAGTAAAATACTCCAATGTATAACATTAATAAGCGGTGATAGACTTTACTACAAATATTGCCTCTGTTGCCACGTAAAGTTACATACAAAGCAGAACATTGCAAACATCTATTCACTCATTCTACTGGTAATGAAAGATGTTTTCATTTCGGTCTTTTGTATTATTATTTATGTATGTTTTTTTCTGTGGCTACACATTCTATTAAAATACCCACAAATCAACATTAAAATAGTAAAGACTCTGTTTGAAGTGTGGGTTTTTTTTTTTTTAATACCAACAGATAGTTAGTGCTAGGGTCCTTCCAACAGTTTTAGAGCTGCTAAAGCACTTCCCTAAAGCTTCACTACCTGTTATTTTACAGGTAGAAATTCTTAGTAAATAAAAGGTAAGCCAAAGTGTTGACCATATTGTAATGGTATCTAAAATGGCTTGCTATCTAGTGACTCACGCAGAAGCTTTGGATACAAATGGAAATTCTCTCAGTGATGTCACCTTCCATTTAATTATACTTACTACTAAGATGGCAGTTTCTCAAAACAGAAGGATTGATCAAAAAATATGGTGAAAGTAAGCTCAAGTGCTCCATTTCTGTAGTGAGGCCTACAACCATTTGGTGAAAGCGTAGCACCAGTGAGATTTGTGTGAATCCCAATCCAGTCTGGTAACTTTAGGCATGTTCCACCAGTTTAAATCTCTCAGAGCAGGTGCGTAAGAAGTAACAAGTTCATTAAGTATGGTGTAGGCTCAATTTATAAAATGGAGCTGCAGGTACAAAGGAAATTTATGGTCAGACTGCAGCATTTCTGAAATACAAATTGCTTTACTAGATGTGATTTGAACAGGAATTTCAGGAATACATCTTTGGAATTCAATATCTAAATTCTTATAATGTTGTGCCACTAAAGGGAATTCATCATGAAAGCGAAAGTGTACATCTGTGAATTTAAAAAAAACGGATGTAACAAAACGGTTAACCATAAGACAGTAAGCAGGCTTTCTTTGCTTGTTCTCACTGCATTTCATTCATAGTGACTGTTGGCAGCACTCAGTGTGTGGGGTTTATATATGTATTTATAGATATATACATATTGCTTATATAGGAAGCATAGACACTTGAAAGTAATTTTGTTTCCTCAAATCATTCTACAGAGGCCAAATTGTCCCCTTTAAAGCTGCAGCTCTTGAACTACAGACATCAAAACTGGATATGTCTCCAGATTTCTCCAAAGGTGCCTTACAGAAAAGGGAGTGTTGTTTTCTAAGCGACTTAATTAAATTGAAAAAAATATCCTTCTGTTCTAGCATTACCCAGATGATGCTACAAAGCTTACTGAGTCAGTCAAATTTAAAGCCCTGAGTCTAACACAACTCACTGTTTTAGAAGTAAAGCTCTTTGGCTCACATTAGTTTTGCAACCTTTGTTATCATACTATTATAAGAAATTGTAATAATATAAGAAAAAGAAGAATTGTTCTGAGCAGTTTAAGACTTCTTAAGAGCTGGATTATGAATGATTAGTATCAGAAGATTAAATTGACTATTGAACCTCTAAACTTCTCACACATCCTCATTTTATATACTTCTGTGTCTGATTAACTACACTGACAACAGAACGACACAAAAATCTGATTTGAGTGTCAGTCAATGCAATGCAATTAATTTGGTGTTAAGATGGAACATTAGTATATTTTGTAGTAGAAGTTAGAACATTTTTGTAGCATTGTGACATGTACTACATCTATCTCAGTAACTACCACAGCTTTTCTAAAGACAAATTTGTGTTTAAAAAAAAAAAAAAGCTGAAAACTGAAAAATGAATAGGTCTTTTTATACTAAATTGTCACCAAACAGATTGCATATTGATGAAAAGAAAAAAAACCAAAACTTTCCAGCAGCTTCTGTGACCTAGGATGATCTATATATGTCTAAAACAATGTGTCTGATTCTGGCCACAGAAACTGAAGGCAATCAAGAACAGCTCATATTTGACATAGAACCTGTGAAAATGAGATCAGAGCTGAACTCCAGTGATTTTGAGATGACTGAGGTTGCCTCGTCATTTACAGTACCACAACTGCATTTTAACAGAAGGAAAAAATAAAGCAAGCTATAGCAAATGTTTTAAGAGGAATAACCAAGGTGGTGGTGAGGAGTAAATATGCTGTCTCCTGTTCCTTCTTTGACATAGACTCCAACTACAAATACTAGCCCGTGAGATGTTTGACAATGCATAAGAAAAATGTGGGACAGATGGACTGACAATAGCACCTACCAGCATACAGCAAATTCGAGCTAGAATACAGGTGTTCATGTTTAAATTTGCTAGGTAGCCAAGAAACATTTGAGGGGGGAGTAATCATGCTGAACAGAGGAAGGAGAGAAGAAGAATGATCCTCCTCAGTGCTTCTCCCTTAGGCTTCAGCCTCTGTAAATTAGCATGACAGATGTACGATCTGGGAAATTTTCCAGATTATTTTTTAAGAAATTAAAGCATTCAGCAACGGTTATGCTAGGAATGTTTTGTTTTCACTTTTTTTTTTCTTTTTTTTTTGGTCTGTCACAATGCCATGAATACTTAAAGATCCACTCTGATCTGGCCCTTGATTACTTGAGAACTTGGACAATTAATCCTTGTTGCCAGCACTCAAAGAGGAAAACTTGCTTTTCTCATTTCTGTTTCACAAAGACCAAAATCTATTCTACAAGAAGGTGTTCAGATTGATATGTATAAATTAAGAATGTACAGGTGCAGGTCTATCAATGAAATTTGGTGAAAGAGGAAATGGCTACTGCAAGTGCTTGACTGCAACTCATGGCCAGAGCATAACTTTAGATAATTGTTTTGCTAATGCACTCTAAGAAGCTGATGCACCCAAACAATCATAATCATAGAAAGAAACACATACACTTATATTTAAAGAGGAACACCACTAATGAATTTGGGTGAGCAGGCCACATGGCAGCACTCTCGATACAGATATTTAAACCACTTTAAGCCTCTAAATAAACTTCCTTCATGTTATTTTTTATTTGTATTATGGTAAACCTGGAAGTATCAAAAGAGATCACAGTTCTGTTGCTCTAGATGTTGTAAGAGACAGATGTCAAAACTAAATAGCCCAAGAACAGAAACAGTAATTATGTGCATTACTGTCTACAGACCACAACCTTCAGGTGTCACGGAAACAGAGTAGAAACACGGCCCTAGTTCAAAATAGACTATAAACTAAGTGAAAGAATAAAGTTATCAAGCAAATGCAACAAGCAAGAGAAATATTATCTCTGTTTTCCTGATGATAAACTAAGCTATGAAAAAATTAACAGCTGAATCTATATTGTGAAGGTTTTGAACAGTTATTTTGCATAGCTCCTTAAAGAAATAGGCTCACAAAACTGTCTACCTGCACATGTGCGTTCTCAAGTGAAGTGCTCCAGCTTCCAAAATACAAATTGGTGGGAGTATGCACAACTACTTAAGTCCTGAAGCTGCAAAGTGGTTAGAACTGAAGTCTCAAAAAGATTTTCAAGGCAGGCTTTTTCCAATCTGTTTTACCTGCAGGATTTAATTCACTTAATCAAATCAAGTCTCATGTGAAGGAACAGAAATAACTCACCATGTACTTGTGAATCTTTTCACCTATTGTAGCTGCCTGAAAGGTAGAAATCTAATCCAACCAGCAGTCTGGGCTCCCTCTATAGTTAAGAGAGATACAAATATCCCAGAGAGTGAGTCATCCTTCTTAAAATAGGATGATTGACATTGTAGCATTGCTTTTCCTTCTCCTTTGATTACATAGGGAACCCTGACCAGCTCAGAATAGATACATACCCTTACATTGAATAACGTTAGGTGAGGTGATTAGGAAGACAATTTCATTACCTTGCAATAATGATGGCACAAGTGGAACACTATTTGCTGGGATTTTTTTTATATTTTAAGGGTTTTTTTATAAATTTATTGAAGGAAAGAATTCACGCAGAAGAACAGGAAGCATTCACCATCCAGATGTACACTGCTATATCTGGTTTATTTATCTAAAAGCACATTAAAATGGGATTTGTTAAGAGTATATAAATATGTAAAACGAAAAAAATAGGTGATTTGTTACTGTAACAAAACAAAATTCAATATCATTCAGTGTATGAAAAAAAAAGAACTAGACATATTCACACAAGACATAAATTCCACACTGAACATGACACCACTGAAACAAAGAACTTCTTTATAACTTCAAATCTTTAAATAAAGATGGGATAACTTTTTGAAGAGTATGCTACAATCAGAATAGTTTACTTCAGACAAAATTATTGTAGGGGTCTAGTCTAGCTTTAAAATCTCTTCCACTTGGAGGCCTGCCTGACTGCAAAATCTTGAATGACAGGTATCTTCAGATCACTCAAACTATAATATGATTAACAGGAAAATGGCCTTCGTTACAGAGGAGGCCTAATGCACAGTAAACTTACCCGAACTATTGAGGCATGCAGCAGTTGATGGCTCCCTCTTAAGTCCTGTATCCTTGCTGCTTCTGGAAAAAGAAAACATCTACTTTTCATAAATCATTTTCTGGAATAATATTTGTGATAGAGTTTTAATGTTGAGAGAGTCTCAGAGCTTATTTCCCAGTCAAGCCCATCTATTTTCAAACCATGCCAGTTTGAAAGGAAGTGTCAAGCTCTTCTCACTGCTACAGGGACTCATAGAAAGAATTTATTTAAGAATGTATTTCCTCTTTAAAAGAGCATTCAAGATATACTCTAATTTTATCTAATCTTTGCATAGACTCTTCCAAATTTGTCAGTGGTTTTCACTAAACTAGGTTTTCTCTCATTTTATTTTTGTCACCTTTCAAAAATTCTGTGAATTTATTTCCCTTTGAGTTGGTTTACTCCACGTGCAGTTTTTGATACCTTGTAAGTTTCTATTAAACATTTGGGGTTTATGCAAAATGATATATTTTTAATTGCCATATGGATATTGGGGTCTACTAATCTCTCACACTGGACACCATGTTCTATGATCAATACAGCAAAAAGTTTAATAAGTAGATTAATTATCTCCTTTTCTCTTCCTGCTCCTCAAATCTTTATTACATATCTACCTTCCACACTACAGATACATTTCAATGAGCCTACGAGACAGCCTTGAGACAGCTCAGTTTCAAGCTGTGTCCTGATTATTGCTTTGTAAATTAAAACATAGATTTTAATGTGTTGCTTATTTTTTGTTTTGGTTTTTTTTTTTTTGTTTCTTTTTTTAACACAGCTATTGCTGTAACGACACTGGGAAAATATGTCTGTTTATTGTAGACTAAATAGTTTCCTTAAAAAATTCTAAACACATGCAAAAGTTCATGATGCATAATGACTTGAGTATTTCTTTTGGGTAGGTGTTCTGTATTTCAGAGTATCCATATGTGCTACAAACAGTGAACAATCAGGAACATTCACTGATTATGATATGATTTTTTTTTGGCAGCCTCTTTCTGTTGCTCTGACAGAATTGTAGTGATGCATTAGTCATTTGCATAGAAAAGATCTTGGTCCATGACAGTCATTTATTGGTGGTGCCATCTGCACTTTTTGTGAGTAGATTTTAAGATTAAAAAGTATATTTGGTTCATTGGTACTTTAAAAATTTGGATGCAGTCCTAGTCCTTTTCAGCTAACACTGAAAAAATAAATAAAAAGCATAGCTTGCTTTCTTATTATGAACTAAAGCTTAAGCATTAATTAGAATGGTTGAAATAAAAATTCAATTGAATCATAAAAGAACTCAAAGACCACTGGGTTTTTCACTTTATTTCAAGGCACTCGGATTGCTCTAATATATATTTCCATACGCATTTTCAAAATGTCCATCATTCTTCCTGGAGCTATTTACATAAATTGTCTTGTGCAAAGCCACAGTAAACAGCAGTAAAACTACAGTTCCTCCTCCTTGAGGTAGTCTTATTTGTATGATCATGTTGTACACATTTCAGAACAAATCTAGTGCTCAATAAGAAAATATTCTTTTTGTGACTGTGGGTGTCTGCAAATGGAAAGATTCATACTCAATTCGATTACTGGTAGAAACAAATTCTGTAACTGAGTATTCTTCTCTGTGACTGCTCTGATCCTATTAAGTGCACTCTAGAGGATGTAAATTTAAGAAACAACGTCTGTTGCCGTTGCCATGATAAGACTCATGGAGTTTGCAGATCGTTGAATTAATTAGGTTCAGGCTCATGCAGGGCTTTTTAGATTAGCGAGCATGTACTGAATCCAGAACTAGAGAAAAAAAATCTCACACTTTCAGGCTGATTTACAGAAATACTTACAGTCCTTTGTACTTTGTGAAAAACAGACCATTGGAAATCCAATCTTAACAGAACACCTTACCTCAGAAAAAACTACATAGTGCCTATTGCCAGATGCAGACTTGAGGATCCTCTGATATTCAGATATTTAAATGGAGAACAGAAAGCAAAGTTATGGCTGCAGTGAAAAACAACAGAACTTTGACCTAATTGGACAGGGTTTTCTAGTACAGATTTTAAAATAAAACAACTTTAATATTCTGAAAATGTGAAAAAATTAAGCACCATTCTCTTAACAGCAATTGATAAACAGCATGAAGGTATATAGGAATTCCTGCTCAACAGAATTTATGCTATGGTCACAGAGTGAAACAATAACTCCTGAGAGTTAGTAAGTAGAGACGAAGGAGGATCGTTTCCACACATTCATCCAGACAACTGTATTTCTTCTGCTTCCATTTGTTTTTCAGGTGCACAGTACACAGTGACTGATAAAATAACTTCTCAGCTAAGTTGTAGCAGTCATGACAAACTCATACCCAAACTCCAAAAGATTTTCCAGCCCTATCTATTCTTCCCAACTGACAAAGGAAATTTTTCTATGCTCTTAGCAATACCATCTTCAGTTTTAGGGATGATATTTTGAATCTACTGAAAGTAAGCTTCTTGCACTGCAAGATAGGAAAAGTTTGCCTCAGATATGATAGGCAAATGACATGACATCTAAGAGTTTAGATTGTTTCAAAACATTTCTAACAAGTACTTAGGAGCTTATTGCATCATTCTTTGCAATTTTATTTTAAAAAATAATTTCAAGCTATATGTATTTTTGGTTCAAAGCTTTAGAATGTAAATACTTGATGAATATTTAAACAATAATTTAAATTATAAAAATCTTAATATAAAAAATAATTTCCTGAATATTTAAGAATGTATTTTATATCCCAGTTTAGAGATGACTCATTTTTTAATCACTCCATTAATATGGTATGGGAAAGCTAAATTAGATAGGTGGCTATATCTAGTCTATATTCACTGAGGAAAACAGTGATTTAATTCTGATTTTCCTTGATTTTGTATATATTTTGAATAGAAGTTTTAAAAGGCTATACTGACCAGTAATACATTTTGAACAGCTATCCCCTCAACAGTAAATAACTACAGCAAAATACGATTCCTTCTTCCAAATGCCTATGGATTTTAAACTGCAGAGAAATATTCAGAACCATGATAGCTGCACTCCATATCTGCCACTTTTTTTTAAAAAAACCCCACAGAAGTAATTTTCATTTTTCCTTCGCAGGACTCTGTTTAATCATCCACACCATAACTACAATATACATGTGGAAAGTACATGCTTCAGTTAGTGCTCTAAATTTAATGAATACTTCTAAAGCATTCTGGGATCCCAAGGAGGGCCTCATGTAAGCATAGAATACTAGTCGATGTCTTGCTTTCTTCTGCAAACAATGCTTAATTGCTCTTCCAAATATGGCTCTCCAAGGGAACACAAGACATGTTTGAGGAACACAAGGGGGACCTTCTATTGTGGAATTCTCTAACAGGCTCTAAGCAATGGGGTAATAACAGCTGAATTCACTTGAGAGAGGAGGGCAAAGTAATATGGAAAAAAATGACAGAATACCATTCCGTCACATCCTTCCCTTTTGTCTGAGGCAGAACTACAGGAACTAACAGCAACAAGGGGTCTTAGATAGTGACAAACCAGTATCAGAATGTTCCAATTTATTAGATTATGCATTACCCATTAGGATATCTTTAACCTGCAGAAATTTTGCAGCTGCATTGAAAAGGAATCAAACTTTTAAATGAAAACTATATCATGATTTTGAAATATATCTATAATTTTATTTAATTTGGGGGGGAAAGGGAAGATTATAGAATAAATTATAACGTTATAAATTTCAACTTACTTGTACAACAAGTTTTTCCAGTGGATATTGTAACACTAATATTACAGCACAGAGACATTATCAATGCATACAAACATGAGTCAAAATAGAACCATATTGGGCAGCATAAAGCTTTGGAACATTCAACTAATGATAATGAAAACTAGCTTATAAAAATTCAAACAGCATTTTGTGAAACTATTATAAAGCTAGAAGCTTGGGAATTAGACAGAGTACCCACACAGCAGGAGAGTACAAATGAACACCTACGCAGATGGCTGCTATAAGAACAGAACAACCACCATTCTATATAATAGAAAGAAGCAAAATGAAGTGCCGATTGTAAGTGGTGCTTAACTTTATTAAGCTAAGAGAACACTATTACTGAAAGTCTGTATCTGACAAAGGGAAATTACTTTGTTGTAATCATGTTCATGAGCTGTCTTGTGCAGTCAAAGGCCTGCCATTCATTTAAATTAAACTGTAGCCTTTAAAATGTTAATTAGATGTTACAGCCAGATGCAATATTGAAGAACCTTTAATTTATAAGTTTCAACCATTTTTCTTGAAACATTCTCACATGCTTGTAACAGAACAACAGGCACGGATTTGTGACAATATCAAAAGACTAACTTAACATATATATTCCTTTTGTTGCCTTTGATAGCTCTTCTATATACATTAATGAGTACATACAATAAATACATCTTTGAAAGGTATACTTCTGAAGTTAAATTAGAAGACAGAACTTGACTATATAACAATTTAAAAAATGATTTTTAAGACATAACTTTTCCTAAGGTTAGAAAAGACCTAATTGAGAAAACCTACTTTTGCAGCTTTCCTCTACTTAACTGTTCAATATGCTTGATGTATTCCAAATTTAAATGGACAAATTCAGCAGGACCAATTGTAGTATTATGGCACCAACTGTTTATGAAAACAAAACTATTAAGCTGACAAAAGCATGTTCAAACAGCAGTATTGATACCAGTATGAAGTACAAATTGAACCCTTCCACCCACCCAGGAACATTAATCAGAATGTGATTTGTGATACAGAATGGTAAAGCTCAGGGGATGATGAAGTCATTAAATGAGGAAAAAGTTTTTACATGGAACAAAGATCTGCACTTGCTAAGCTCATCTTTACATCAAAGTCATTGACTACAAATTCTATTGTCGACCAAACTTTATTTCAAATGTGCCAAGCACCTGCTTTTCCCACTGATTTGAACTTGAGCATGGCTAGTATTTATTCTCCTCAAAATTATATTGCAGTATAACTTGTAACAATTTTTGTGTAGACTTCTAATCCTCATTACAATTTAGAAAGATTTTTTCTCCCTTGACTGTTGTTTCTTAAAAAAAGTTACTTATTAGGTTGTTACTTCCACACCAGTGCCACGGCCTTGGAAGCTATAACCATTACATATACTTGCGTATATATCATTGTATCTCGCTTAGAAGGAAAAAATTCTGATAGAAGATTTCTGGATATAGCATTAGACTTATTTTCTTTGTGTTCTTAGCAGTTCCCAGCTGATCCAGGTTTCAAGGCACTGTGTTATTATTTGGATATTTTGGGTGAGGTAGCAACGCTAGGACATGTGTAACAGGACAGATACGGTACTATGAAGTAGCTGTAGTTCTATTACTAGGTCTCATAAACCATACAAAGAAAGAATGAACAAAATTTCAGAAGAAAACCACAGAAATACAAAAACTGGAGAAAATTTTCGTTTCATTAATTGTGCAATTTTAGTGCTGCTAAAACATTCCAACCAGACTGTAATTGGGATTGAGCTCTTCCTCTTACACAGTCTTTATTATTCTTTTTCAGGCAGCGAGTTCCTAGCAGTATTATAAGGAAAGCTAGGGTAGTTCTGGACTGATTCCTGTGTCTCTCTTGTCCCTATAGCCCCTTCCTGAACCACCTCATTATGGCACATAATGAAATAAATCTGCTCCTGTATCAGGCATTTGTAGAGTGTCTACGTGTTTTGTCAGACTTCCATGTCCATGAGAGTCATGTTATTGTGGACCTTCTGCCTTGCAAGATCTGATTCATGTGATGTGGTATACAGTTACTCAGTAGAATTAGACTAGGGAGTTAACTTCAGTTCATGCATTTTAAGTATATGTAATTATAGCACCAACACTAGTTTACTGTCACTCCCTTTCTACACCTCGTGCTGATGTTTCCATAAAAGCAGTGCAGATTTATTATTCAAGTGGTTAGGTTGGTCTTGAATCCATGGTCCTGTTAAGTGTTTTCATTCTAATAATTATCATGAAAACAAACACACTGTGAATACAACATTTGTCAAATAAAATAAATAGCCATTCAGAAATGTATTTTTGCTTCCCTTTTTAGTTCCTTATTTTTAAAGGTGATAAAATATTATGTCAGCTCAAAGAAAGCTAATCACTTGAGTCAACTGGAAATTCTCCTCTCAAAAGTGCTGCAGATACTTTTGGTAGAAATAATACACTTTCCGTCTTTTGAGTGATCCTCATTCTTTCTTCATCCCTCAGATTTCCTCTTCAGAAGAGAGCTTAGAGGAACATAGAACTGAGCAATATTTCCAGTACGTGTTAGTGCTTGATTACTGTCACTTCTATATAAAGCAAATATTAGCCTTTTAAAGGATCAGGTGGGAAGCACAGAAGTGTTGGATGCACCTCACTGCACTGCTGTTCATCCTCAACACTTTGCACAATGTGAGAATGTTTAATAATTCCAACCTAGCCTACAGATAAGAATCTCTGGTGTCACATCACAACCAACAGTGCTGGTGTGAGATTTGTAGTAAAACAATATTCCAGCTGTAACTTTCATTTATAGAAATAAAACATCAGAATGGAAGGGAGGTGTGGGGGGCAGAAGATAAACATTTTAGTCTTTTAGTGCCACTTATACAAATTACAGTGAAGCTATAAAAAGTGAATATTGACAAGTAAGGGGAAAAACTGAGCAATTACAGTGTAGACCTTGTTTTTTATTTTGCTTTTAAAAAAATATGCAGTTAATATTTAACTTCTAAAGACATCCAATGCAAGGAGATCACCAAATACAAATAACCTCTTTCCTAAATAAAGTGTGTGGCAACTGTGGAGCAGGCAGTCCTATTTTTCTCCCATTAATCATTAGAAACTTTACATGCACAAAAATTCTCAGGGGATATTACTGGCTGGGAAAAAGATCCTCCCCCCTCAGTTCTAATCAGTCCATCCCATCTGTAATGGGTTTAGAAATTGTTAATGACATAAAGTGACAGCCGAAGGGCTTTTTTGGTCTGTCAGTATAGGGTTTCTGTGAGCTCTCTAACAAACTACTACTTACAGTTCTCAAAGCTTCTGGAAAATGATCTGGATTACAAGGGAATAAATTTGATATGCTAGCAATCACAATCAGGAACCAAAAAGAAAGGCTTCCTTAATGCTGTTCTTTCAACTATAATGATACTAAGACAAATCTGGCTGTGAGGCAAACCACATAAGAGGGTTACTAACACTTAGAATCTAGGTCTGTATTATAGAATACATAAAATATACAAGCATCTGAATAAGAAGCTAAAAATAGGAATTTAAACAAGCTTTTTCTTAATTTTATTAGATTCTGAATGCAGCTTTAATCATAAAACTTAGCACTTATGCCTAAAGACTAAGTGGAATAGTTTTATATTAAATGCTTACAATACAGATTGGAAGCCTGTGTGCACATATATCTACCAATTTAGAAAGCATTTATAATATTCAAAGATAAACATGGACACAGACTCTGAAGACTTTCCTTAATCAAAACTTACTGTTTGTTGGACAGCAAGACATAATTTGATCCTGTTGACATTCAAAAACATTTTTATCCCATTTCTTTCTAAGCCTGGAGAATTAAGCTCCCCATCTCACAATGTTGTATTGAATTCAATTATTTCATATGTCAGACCAAGGACAATAGCTAGCAAAAGTTTAAATCATCTCAGTTTGAAATGTAATATAAAACTCCACTAGCCTGTACCCAGGGCTAAACTATAACAGTTGCTCTAACACCCAACAACCCCTCACCAGCCAGGGAGAGGAACTAGGAAAAAAGGAGAGCAGAAAGTTCTACCATGGGTAGAACTGAAACAGATTTAATGAAACACCACCAATACCAACAGAGATATAAACAGTTACACTCAGCCAAATGAATGTCCAGTCACCACAATCAACAAGAGAGTAGTCCTAAAAAGAAGCCAAAGAAGGAGCAGGAGGAACCTCAGGAGGAACCCTACAGAAACTTTCCTCAGCAAACCTTCCCCCTTTATAATGACCATGACATTACGGGATGGGCTACACCTGTAGTTAACTCAGGGCAGCTGCCCTGGCTGACTTGAAACTGTTAACGGCCTGCCTAGCATGGCTGGGCTGTGATTCTACTCCAGCCAAACCAGGACATCAAGAGACTTGGTATTACTTTTAGCACTATATATAAGCCAAGTAGCTCAGATTCTGTTCTCTCACAATCAAAAAAAAAAAAAAAAATCCTTCTTATTTAGCTGATTAAAAGTAACGAAATTTTTATATGAAGGAACTCAGGATCTGGCCAGCTGTGCATGCCTTAATAATGTATGCATATTTGTGAATATGAATCATGTTGGAGTAGGTTAACAAAAATGGAAATTTGCCAAGCATTTAAGACAAATATTACTGTTCTACAGCTAAACATTCTCTTTCCTATTATTTTTTTCAGTTTTCAGAGAATTCATTGCACTAGCGTGCCAGAGAAATTGGCATGTCAAAGACTGACATACATGTTAAGTTGCACTAAAGTTTATTGCTCTGGAGAAATGCTCCATTCTGATCATTTGTTGTCAGACAATTTTTTTTAAAAACTACCTGCAAGTAATCTCTGAAAGTCTATATACTTCCATATTTTCTTCCCAATTTTCTCGTCATAGAAATATTTTATTTTATTAAGATGTAAACCAGGAAATATGGTTTCTATTCCTGAGAAATCACACGTGCCGTGAGTGTGCCACTGGATGAGCTGACAGACTGTATTGCTGCTGCATGGCCCTTGGTAATGGGATACTGACAGCTGAAATTCAAACAGGGAATTTTTTTCTGGGCACAGTATACTCCTCACCTTTTAGTTAATCATCACCATCTTCAGGCAGTGATATCACAACAATTTAATTGTGTCACACAAATGCTGTCTTCAGTAAAAGCATTGTTTTAAATACTCAGTAGATGCCAAACATCATAATCAATATCTTGGAAGATACCACCATATTGCTTTTAAACTGCATATTCAACCACAAAATATTAATCTAAACTAGAATTATCATAGTAATCTATGAATGACAGGATTATCATTGTACCTCTCTGTTTGGTTACTCCACAAGCTATTTCAAGTTAGATGGAAGATCTCCAGGCTCAAGCTGTGATAAATGTTCTTCAGCTACTCCTCAATACCCTTGGTTTGCACAGATCCTTCAATTATTGCTATAAAACAACAGATCAATATTTTCTCAGTTGAGGTCACAAGTCACCTCTCAGTTATGCTACAAAAGAATATGCATTAGGACTTTTTTTTTTTGTAAGGATTATGAGCAATTTTAGGAATCAGTTGCTGGGCCAAACTCCTTCTGCAAAGCCCATTTTCTCTTTATTCTCTCTTTATTCTCTCTTCTCTTCATTGGCTTTGTCATATAGTTCTTTAGTGTAACTGTGATTTCCATCAAATTCTCAAAACTCAAACTTTGGCTTCCACCCATAAGATTTCAGCTTTATTACCATATACTTAACCCTCAGCAAGTGTCTGAAACTCCCTATACATTATGCATACCTGAATAAACCATACTGCTCTTCTTCTCAGTGATACCTTTTACCTATTTTTTATTAATCCTCTATTATTAGGCATAATATTTCTGCCAAGTAAATTCATGTTGGAAGGTCAAAACATTGTTTTCATGCCATTGAATCTACTCAGTCAGCTGACCTGCCTGGCCAAACCCTCAAACCTTTACTTTGACTTTTAATTTCTTTATATACTGAAGGTTGTGTGTGGTGCAGGGGGAGTGGAAATTTTGACCCTACCTCTAATTCTCCTCTTTTTCTAATTCTTTTACTGCCTTTGTTGCAGAAGTCCTCAAACAAGCAATGAAACTTCTCTGTATACATATGTGCTGCATTTGGTCAGCAACATACACATATTGTGAATTTGAACACCATCATGGTTTCAGTTATTTGGTTCCATAAACAAGCAGAGCTATCCTTAATAGTAGTAGGGGAAAATAATTTGGAAGGTACATTAGAAACACTTATCTTGATCACTAATGAGTAAAACAAAAAATGAAGGAAGTTTGTACCAAGGAAGCAAAATATGACATTTTCTAACAATTTTGACTTCTAGGATAGAGTTTATTATTAAAAAAAAATCTTCTATTTGTGTGGTATTTTCTTATCTTCAATCATAGAATCGATCATAGAATCGTGGAATCATAGAATACCAGGTTGGATGGGACCTCAAGGATCATCTAGTCCAACCTTTTCTTGGGAAAAGCACAGTCTAGACAAGATGGCCCAGCACACTGTCCAGCTGAATCTTAAAAGTGTCCAATGCTGGGGAATCCACCACTTCCCTGAGATTAATCCAACAGCTGACTGCTGTCATTGTGAAAAATTTTGTGTCCAATTCGAATCTCCCCAGGAATAACTTGTATCCATTAACCCTCATCTTTTCCACATGACTCCTTGTAAAAAGGGTGTCTCCATCTTCTTTGTGGCCACCTTTTAAATATCGGAAGATGGTGGTAAGGTGTCCCCTGAGGCTTCTGTTCTCAAGGCTGAACAAACCCACTTCCCTCAGCCTTTCCTCATATGTCAGGCACCTCAGTCCTTTGATCATCTTTGTCGCCCTTCTCTGGACCCTCTCCAGCCTCTCCACAGCTTTTTTGTATGGCAGGGACCAAAACTGAACACAGTATTGCAGGTGCGGCATGATGAGCACTGAGTAGAGCGGGATAATGACTTCTTTATCTCTGCTGGTGATGACCTTGTTGATGCAATCCAGCATCCTGTTGGCTTTCTTTGCCGCTGCGGCACACTGTTCACTCATATTGAGTTTGTTGTCCACCAGGATCCCCAGGTGTCTTTCCACAGAGCTGGTCCCCAGCCACGTAGATCCCAGCCTGGGCTGTACTGCTGGATTATGTTTTCCCAGGTGCAAGAGCTTACACTTGTCCTTGTGTTAAATATAAGTCTCATTTCTATTTCTTTATTTTGGTAGTGACTCTAATTCACTATAAACAGCAGGTAAAACATCCAATAAAACCAAATCAAGTCAACATTATGTTGGACTCCATGGCTAATATTGTTTCTTCCAGTCTTATCTAGATAAGTAATCTATAGTGAGAACCATATTGTCAATAGTTTCCTGATTATTGCCATCTGCACTGCTCCATTAGGGCTTTTTTTCTGGATGTAACACAGAAGTTCTGCTTTATCTTACAGTGCTGTGTTATTTTAAAAGATAGCAAAAATTTTATCTATCACTGTCTTCCTTCACTTGTTATTTGCTTCTCATTTCTCATTATTCCTTCAGAAGCATTCTTTGATGCCTCCTCCTATTCCAGTCTCCCTCTTTCAGTATATTTCTCCTACTACTCTGCCCTTGATCAGCAATTTTTCACTCTCTGCACCTCGCTCCTTATGTCAGGATCTCACAATCCTAGCTGTTGACTAAACACCTACCCACATCCACCATTGTGACCTACCTTCTTGATCTCTCATGAATGTGTAGTTGGCACTTTAAATTAGCTTGATCAAAACATATCTTTTGATTTCCATGTTAGGCTTTCCTGCTTACTAAGTTCTCTATCAACACCTAGACCACCTCTTACTTGATGTTAAACAGCCCCAAGATTTGCACATGTCAATTTTAGTCATAGGAAATTTTGTTAAAATTTGAAAGAGAAAGGGCATTAACTCTTAAATCACAAGTCTTCTGTGATGGCCACAGAAACATTTCTATTTCACACTGGTTAAATATCGTGAGGTGAGACCCTAATCTTATTCTGGTAAGTTTTGTTCAGTTTGTTACTTTGCCCTCCCACCCTCCTGGTTGCTCTCTGGCTTTCTTTCCAGCCTACCATCTTTTTGGTATCTGGGTTTTACACTCATTAAATCAGAGAATGTATTACTATTTGACCACAGAATCATTTACTACAATAGGAACACAATTTTTGTATAAGATTCTGAGATACAATGGTACAAACAAAAAAATTGAATTCTGTGAACTAGGTTCATCATCTAATTTTACAGTGCTACTGATCATTCTAAATTAACTTCAGAACAGTTTAAAATTGTCTAATGTTAATATAAAGATAAATGAAGGAGTTCTATGGAGCAACACTTACTGAACAGAAGAAACACAAATCCTACAGAACATTTTGAGTTACAGTAAGCCCTACTTTGAAAATGTCAACAATGCTTGTACTGGCTCTCAGCAAAAAGGCTCTATTTCATCCTCAGAGTTCTTGTGACATGCTTTATGCTGACCTCCTACTCAGATCTGTGAAGAAATGCAGAAGATGTTAATATTTTTTCTTCCTTTCTGTATGACAGTGACATTTTATGTTAATTTCATCTGCTCCTTGAGCTCTCGGAGCCAAAACATTCTGTGGGAGGCAGAATGATGTCATTTTAGTCATAGCATAATTTTTCAGCTGCTAGAACAAGACATATTGTGGCATATTCTTCAGTACTTTAAAAAGTAGTGAAATATAAACTTAAGGTGATATATTTATGCATGAGGGGGTTACACTGCCTTTTTCAGCTCTTAAAGCTAAATAGCAGGTTTAAAGTGACATCATTCCTCCTCCACCAAATATTTTTGCTTTGAAGCCTAAGGACACAAAATAACCTTGACCAAGTAATACCATTTCCAATTATTCTAACTGAAAGAAAGTAAATTTAAATACGAATTTCATGGTGCATTTCAGTCAGGTACTTAATTTAAGTGTCATTCAGAAGAGACTGTCCACAGGATAAACTGGTCATTTTGTTAGCAACTCAAAAATAAAATAAAAATTAAATGTAAGTAAAATCACTAAAATCCTCCTAGGACTAAACAGATTAGAACTGGCAATCATCACAGAGGATACATTAAACAACTTCTGCATTGCCAGCTCTGTGTTGGAGCCAGGGAAAGAACAAAACCAATGGGTCTCTCAAGTCAGATTTTCAAAGGAAACACAAATATTAAGCAATGCAGAACAGCAGTGACAATGTCTTTCAATATATTCTGTCTAATTTTATTCAATGTTAAATTTCTGTTCTTTGCAATATACACTGAGTTAAAAAGCTGTTCCTGGGAAGTAATACTTGTAAATGTGCACACAAGGAGGTAGTAAGTATTAAATATTTATCTTTTTAAGTTCAACTTTTTTCTTAGTCAAGTCTGAAACCAAAGCTATTACTTCATTAGCAACACATTTTTGCAGGTCATTAACAAAGATTCCTGTATCTAAACCAGTTCATTCATACTCAAAAAACGGCTTCTGCTTTGGGTTAACCCAGAAATTATTCCAAGCTTAGGTAGTGACAGCAGAGCAATGAATCATGATTAAGATAGGAGCAGGCTCACATTCACAAGCCCTGGTCCTCATGGGGGACTTCAACCACCCCGATATCTGTTGAAGGGACAAGACAGCAGGGCATAAGCAATCTAGGAGGTTGCTAGAATGTGTTGATGATAACTTCCTTCTCCAAGTGATAAAGGAGCCAAAGAGGAGAGGTACTATGCTGGACCTTTCTCACCAACAAGGAGGGCTGGTGGGGAATGTGAAGCTCAAGGGTAGCCTTGGTTGCAGTGACAATGGAATGGTCGAGTTCAAGATCCTTAGGACAGCAAGGAGGGTGCACAGCAAGCTTGTTACCCTGGACTTCAGGAGAGCAGATGTTGGCCTCTTCAGGGACCTGCTTCATAGAGTACCATAGGATAAAGTCCTGGAGGGAAGAAAACCCCAAGAAAGCTGGTTAATACTCAAGGATCACCTCCTCCAAGCTCAGGAGAGATGCATCCCAAGGAAGAGGAAGTCAGGTGAAAACATCAGGAGGCCTGTGTGGATGAACAAGATGCTCCTGGACAAACTCAAACACAAAAAGGAAGCCTACAGAGGGTGGAAGCAAGGACAGGTAGCTTGGGAGGATTACAGAGAAAAAGGAAAAGCCAAAGCCCTGACAGAACTAAATCTGGCCAGGGGCATCAAGGACAACAAGAAAAGCTTCTGTAGGTATGCTGCTGATAAAAGGAAGACTAGGGAAAATGTGGACCCTCTCCAGAAGGAAATCAGATACCTGGTTACCTGGGATATGGAGAAGGCTGAGATACGCAATGACTTTGTTGCCTCTGTCTTCACCAGCAAGTGCTCCAGCCACACCATGCAAGTCACAGAAGGTAAAGGCAGGGACTGGGAGAATGAAGGAATATCCACTGTAGATCAGGTTCGAGACAATCTGAGGAACCTGAAGGTGCACAGGTCCATGGGACCTGATGAGATGCATCTGCGAGTCCTGAGGGAACTGGCGGATGAAGTGGCTAAGCCACCATTCATATTTGAGAAGTTGTGGCAGTCCAGTGAAGTTCCCACTAACCGGAAGAGGGGAAACATAAGCCCCATTTTTAAAAAGAGAAAAAAAAGAAGAGCCAGGGAACTACAGGCCAGTCAGCCTCACCTCTGTGCCCAGCAAGACCATGAAGCGGATACTCCTGGAAGCTATGCTAGGGCATATGGAAAAAAAGGAGGTGACTGGTGACAGCCAACATGGCTTCACCAAGGGCAAATTGGGTGTGACAAATTTGACAGCTTGACAGCTTTCTATGGTGGGGTTACAGTGTTGGCGGATAAGGGAAGTGCAACTGACATCATCTATATGGATGTGCACAGCATTTGACACATCCTTGTCTCTAAATTGGAGAGACATGGATTTGATGGATGGACAACATGGTGGATAAGGAATTGGTTGGATGGTCACACTCAAAGAGCTGCGGTCAATGGCTCAATGTCCAAGCGGAAATCAGTGATGAGTGGCGTTCCTCCAGGGTCAATATTGGGACTTGTGCTGTTTAACATCTTTGTTGGTGACATGGACAGTGGGATTGAGTTCACCCTCAGCAAGTTTCCTGACAACACCAAGTTCTTTAATGCAGTTGACACACTGGGGGGCAGGGATGCCATTCAGAGTGCCCTTGAAAGGCTGGAGAGGCGGGCAAACCTCACAAAGTTCAAGAAGGCCAAGTGCAAGGTCCTGCACCTGGGCCAGGGTGATCCCAAGCACAAATACAGGCTGAGGGACAAGTGGATTGACAGCAGCCCTGTGGAGAAGGACATGGGGGTGTTGCTTGAAAGAAAGCTCAACGTGACCTAGCAATGTTCACTTGCAGCCCAGAAAACCAACCATATCCTGGACTGCATCAAAAGAAGTGTGACCAGCATGTCAAGGGACATGATTCTCTCCCTTTACTCAGCTCTGGTGAGCAGAGTAAAGTGGGAGAGTACACACCTGGAGTACTGCATCCAGCTCTGGGGTCCCCAGCATAAGAAGGACATGAACCTGTTGGAGCGAGTCCAGAGGAGGGCCACAAAGAATCAGAGGGCTGGAGCAGCTCCCCTATGAGGACAGACTGTGAGAGTTGGGGTTGTTCAGCCTGGAGAAGAGAAGGTTCTTGAGAAATCTTGTAGCAGACTACAGTTCTAGTACCTAAAGGTGGCCTACAAGAAAGCTGGAGAGGGACTTTTTAAAAGGGCATGTAGTGATAGGGCAGGGGTTAGTGGCTTTAAATTGAAAAAGGGTAGATTTAGATTAGATGTAAGGAAGAATTTCTTCAGTGTGAGGGTGGTGACACACTGGAACAGGTTGCCCAGAGAAGCTGTGGCTGTCCCATCCCAAGGCCAGGTTGGACGGGGCTTTGAGCAACCTGGTCTAGTGGAAGGCATGCCTACAGCGAGAGGACTGGAGCTAGATGATCTTTAAGGCCCTTTCCAAACCAAATCATTCTATGAAGATATGCATTTTGAACGTAACTGTTCTCCCCAACTTATCTACAACTGGCTGTGCACAGGGCATTAGGCACTGCCTGCTCCACGTGAACTGAGCAGTCACTGTCATTGATGTGACCATGAATGATTGCACAGTGGTGTCAGCTGGGCAATAAGGTAGGCATGATCTGTACAGTCTGGACATTTATCCCTCTCTCTCTTCTAGTAGCTTCAAACTCCTGCAGTACCAAGGGGAAGATAAGAATAGTCAGGTAGACAATAAAACAACCCCCCACAAACAGCCCTTTCTTTTCTCAATTCAGATATTGTTTTCCTGTTTCAGCTATAAGGAGTAAACTATGTGGGACTCAGCATGTGCTTCCTAATGCAAAAAGATTTGTTAGTAATGGGATGGGAATATTTACTGCCTTTACTATTTCGTTGGAAAAAGATATGCTACCTGTAGAATAACAGAATACACTCTGAGATCCAGGAAGTATAAAAACTCTTGGCAGCATTAGTGTTTCTTTGTGCCTAGGGGAATTAAAACAGTCTCTTGTTTGTTGATTACTATCAGAAAGGCACTGAGTCAGAAGTTTTTCCTTATAATTACTCACTTTTCCAATATACCTGCACTTCAATGCCTAAATCTAAAAACAAAACAACAAAAAAACCCCAACAACCCACAAAAAAATCCCCAACCCTTAAAAAGTTGATGAACTTTGTAACTCACAGCACAAGATTATTTCAAAGACCATGGTTTGTATACAGAGATAATGCTGTTATACTTTAAATAACTACCAAAGTTTGATTGTGTTCTCTTTTTACTAGTAATATAATTCCAATACTAAATATTTTCTATGAGACATTTGGATAGAGTTTTTTTTCAATCAGTAACATATCTGAGATGTGATAACTCATTATGATCTCCTTGAGTATAATGAGGGAGAAAAAAAGGATGATCATTTTATTCACAGAAGTTCATACTATACTTCTATGTACAAGGTTGAATTATATTGCTACTGTACACTGTATTTTTCACCTATTTGAACTAATATTCAGAATCAAAATCTTGATTTTCAACTTTGGGTCATATAGAAATCTAAATCTGGATTCAAATAGCCCTTAACTATGATATTGTAAATCCTCCTTAAGTCTATATCTTTCAAAAAAAAGGGTCCGGTGGACATATTCAGAATGGCTAAATTCCAGGCACCTAACTTCCTAAGTGAAGTTTAATGTTATCAGCTTCTAGATGGTAACATATTTAAAATTGAAGGGTCATTCAAACATAAAAAAAATACCCCTAGTTATTGAAAGTTATGGATATTTCATAGAATGTGTAATTATTACCTGTAGCTTATATTTTTCTCTAATAAAGTGTCACACAGACTATATACTAATGGGCAAACTGTACTCACTAACCTTTTAATACTTTACCCTTTTGTAAAAAGACTGAGCATTATTAGGTAATGAATGAGTGTATGAGAAAGTAGTAGATTATTTATGATAGAAACAAAATGAAACTAATGGGACAAGATTTGAAAGCTGTGATGCATGAAAGGTGCTATAGAGGCAGCTTTGGCACCATGACAAATAAAGATAAAGACTCAGTGGGAAGCAACAGTGTGAACATGACTATGAAGAAGAAAGAATACATTTACTGAATGAATCCTTACCATCTGGTGTTTATTTAATACACAATGAAGGTCAAATGGCTAGTGATCCCTTTTTCTATAGTCTAGTGACCAAAAGAATAGGAAGAATCAATGAATTTATCAATATGTCTGGAAATGTTTCACCATATGATCTGATTGAGTCAATATTATTGGAGCAACATGTTCATTACTATTTCAGATATGGTTTGGAAGATGCCCTGTGGATAAGAAGTTCATTCATTTTTTCCCCTCTGTCAGAAGTTCCATCAAAATGCACTTCATTGTGCAATAGCAGATGCACTTAAAGAAGCAAAAATTATCTGGTAACATTCAAGAAGCTTGATAAACAAAATTCTATCAGAGGTCAGAAACAGACCAAGTTTGTCCAGTGCTCTGTGAAATTTTTTCCTCTTTTGTTTCATTCTTTTCTTTTCAACATTTTCATGATTCATTCAATCATTTTGTTAGATTGAATACACATCTGTTTTATGTAATTATACCACAGGGGCATATTAAATTTTAGTGAAATATGTTTATTAGGCATTATATGTAAACAGCATACGTTAAGAGTAAATCTTGTGTATATTTAACAGTATTATTTTACAAAGCTCCTGTCTTCTTGGAGGTCCTTATATTTTATACTTTCCTCCTCTAATACACCTGTTTCCACAATATTTGCCCATACTATAGCGCAACTGCCCTCACTGACTGGAGTTCTCTTAGCTACCAGTTTAATACTGAGACAGTAAATCCAGTGAAAGATTTTAGTTTGGGTTTTCAAACAAGTAAGAATACAAGAGACTTTTAAAAAATAAGCAGTCAAATGGTTAAAAACATTCTTATATCAACCTCCAAAACAGACAATGTTAAAAAGTGTAATTTAAGACTGTACACCTTAAAAACATTCTTCAAACAATACCTTAAACATTTGGAAAGGATACTAACAGTGTTTGCAAGATTAACCACTGGAACTCCTGACTCCTGTTTTCATCTCTATCACCCATTTATTGTCTGCCCTTGAGCAAACAATTTTTTTTTTCTTTAAGTACTTTCAAGGTGGGTATAATAATAAATATGTCACAGGACCACAGTGAGTCCTGATTTTTTAGAATATACTTCGAAATCCTTGAACCAAAAAACCCATGTACATGTGACTTCAACAGTTACCTCATTTCTGATGACTAAAAAATCCCCAAAGAGTCTTACTTTTAATCGGGACATGAATAATCTTGAATTAAAATTAAAATACATATTTTATTATGACTTTTCATTAATGTGGATATATTGTGGCCAATAATTCAGAGTTAACTATATACACAACCTATTTGTTGTTCTGCCCTTGTATTTCACAATGAAATTCAGCCCTCATTTGTACCATATTTTAACTCAAAAATTATAAATACAATAAAGTTAAGAACAGTAAATAGGTTCTGCCCTCTACCGATGAAATTCCCACTCTAATTAACTGGATTTCTGGCAACGGGCGGCTAGCATGGTAACCCATAGTATACTTCTGTCTTAAGGTATTTACAAGGTTCTTAAATAAGCAGAATTAAAAATGCGTATTTGAAAATGAACTATTCCCCTAGGAAAATATGAAAAACTAAATGAAACAAAGCCAAAGAAGATCTTAGAAGTGTATTTGGGAAACGTGGAGAAAACCCAATCAACACCAATGACTACTTGTCAAACCTCTCTTCCTCACTCTTCTTAATCATGCCCTATCCACCCTCTTCCCTCCTACTTATGTTAAATTACAATGAGTTATTTACCCTAACATGTCTCTGATTATATTGGAAAATGGCTGGTATAACTTAACATCTGTACAATCTGCCAGTTTATGCCGGGATCAGCCACAGTGATTAATGCTGTGTGCTCATCTAGTTTCTCAGCTCCAGCTACACATATTTTTCTTACCTTAGGACATCTTTCAATGATTCCAATGAAATGTTCTCAACTTGGGTATAACAAGGATGCTTCTTGGACAATCAATCAAATCTTTGCCATTATCCATTCTTTTTCTTTTTTTCCTCTCTCTTGTTTTATCTAGATATACTTTTCTCACACACTTATCCAGGATAGGAAAAATGTGAGATATCCTTTTAAACATCTTAACATAATTAATTCTAGGTTCCTATGCCAGGACTGTGCCTTGTATGACAGCAAAATATACCAAAAGCCTTTTTTTAATCACCAAAGGAAGATCTTAGTTGCATAAGGTGTCTCCTTGCAAGCCCTGGGATACTTCTACCCAAGAAAGCCCAAACAAATTTAATGAATTGTCTTTTGCCTATCCTCCATCCACTTTACAGTTTCTGAAACATTCACTGTTCATGAATACATGTAGCTGTCTCTTCTCTGTTACCATGTTGAGGAGGACACAGTTAAGGATCTGAATTTACACTACTTCCACTTCTACCAGGGAACTTGCTCATAGAATGAGAAAAGGCAATGAAGCACAAGGCAAGATATATCATTTTCTGTCTTTTTTCCTAGTGAGAGCTTTCAGTAGTAATGGCAAAAGATAGTTCACAAAACGGCATCCATTCACACTTCATTACTTCAAAGTGAAGATGTGCAAGAATAGAGGGTATGTAGGGTAAAATCAGGCCCAAATTCAGAATCCCTATTACTGTTCCTCCCTGGTCTTTCAGTAACTTATTATTTCACCTCTGCTGCACAGAAGTAGAGTTCTCTGCCTGTTACTTTGCAGTATTATATGCCAGCAATATATTTCAGCTCAATCAACAAACTTTGGTGTCAGCAGCAGGTGACAGGTTTCTTGTTCTTAAGATTGTCCTAATGACACTTTCTGTTGCTGTTGCTCAGGTTTATGTTTATGCAAGTGCTGTGAATGTGAGGTGTTAATCAACAGCTCTAATTACTAGGGTGGAATGAACATTCTGAGATTGAGTTCATTTGGTTTTCATAAACAAGTTTTACCTGATGCTTTGTTCACACAGAAATGAATTCAAAATGATAGAAAGCCTATCCATAGTCCCTTGAAACCATCTTTAATCTAAGCGGTCCTTTGATCTGACAATTTTAGATGAAACTGAACATTTTCCACAAGAAGAAAAAGGGGAAATTAGTAGTCACTAAGCCAGAAAAAGCTTCTTGAAAGGAGTTAAATTCCTATCTTATTTGACTAATATCTCCTATATCGATAGTTTAGGGGCCAAGGAAGATTCGGAAAATCTGGCAAGCTAATGACCTTGTAGGTGTGGTCACCCTACAGCACAGAATAGAGAAAAAGAGTCACATAAATCATTGAACTGATCTTGACAAACTCCTATGAATAAGGAGATTGGATGGGTATGAAGAATTGCTGAAAAATTTAAAATTTGGCACAGCTTTCATAGTCCGTGATGGGGAAAACTGGGGGTTCAAGAAAAAAGAATGGCAAATCTGGGGTGTACTTATGTGCCTTTCTAAGACAAAATTCAGTTTATCAGGAATATGGAACTTTAATGATTATACAGGAATTCACAAATACACTTAATGTTAGTGCAGCATCTATATTTTGCATTGCCCTAAAGTCAAATATAATTAAGATAAATATTTATTATTTCCAAAAAGGTCCATGTTTTTAAATACACATATATCTCCAGATATTGTTTAGATTTTCATAAGAATCAGTTCAATGGCTCAGTACATAGGAAGAAACAAGTGTATAATGTAGTGGGTGAAAGTGCAAACTCCAAAAATGATTAATATATTAGATTAGTATGTATTTAAGTGAGTGTGATTATAACATCTCTAATGTAATAGTCAAACACTGCAAATATACAAGAAGCTCTACATTTCTGGATTGTTAAAAAGTAGAAATACAGTCGTTGTTTTCTTCCTTCTAATAAATGAAGATGCAGAGGCAAAGTAAGAGGCTTCTAGGAACTAGGAAAGACAACCAGGTTGCCTACATACATCGCAACAACACTTTACAGTAAAATGCTATCACTGACTATTTACAATGTATTTGATTCTCCTTATCATCCTGCTTTCTAGTGTTTTAAGCCTCAAGTACAGGCTGATTGGAGCTGGAACATTCTAGGAGACCTCACAGGAAGATGAAACTCTCCTTTTGTTACAAGATGAGAGGTTTGCCAGTGTTCTCTTCCTTAGTTCCCACTGTAATTTTTCAAATAAGTTCTCAGCATCTGATTACGCAGAACGTTAAATCATTTTAAATCATTACAAGTTACATATCTGTTTCTTGTACCCATCAGAACTATATAACAAGTGTGTATCTTATAAAAACAAGTAAGAACAGTATCTTGAACCATTATATGCAAGATGTTTATTATTATTTTTACTTCCTTAGTGCTGAAGGTCACAAAGAATACCTTCCTCTTACTATGGGGTGCCATGTTCTTCTCCTACTTCAGATCAGGTGTTACACGGTAATGAGTTTTATCAGCTAAAGCAGTAATCAGACTTATTTGTTATCCAAATAATTCAGATGATGTAGCATTTCATTTGCAGGAGGACCAGCCCTCTTAAATTTTATTCTCATGGTGTGAATCTCAGGAAGACAGAACTCCGAACAAACCTACATTCTCTTGATTCCCAGTCTGATCATCCCAAGAGTTTATCACCCACAATCCTGCATGGTTTCAGTTCAGTGCCACTGGCATCCAATCTCTGAACATGTCTTCAGACATATGCTGTACTTAGGGCCACAAAGAATATTTAGAAAGGATCATTTCCCATAATATCATCTCAAGATCTCTTTCCAAACCTTCACAAAGCAGGAACTATGAATCTTTCCAACAGCCAGCAGAACAAGCAGAAATACTTCACTCCCATTCCTAGTTTGGTTTTACAGTATTCATAAACACCTACAAGATTCTTACCCGGTAAAATTGGCATGAAAGTCACTTGCTTCAGATCAGAGAGAAGAAACCTTACAAATACATAAGTGTTTATTTAAACAATCCACATCCTCTCGTGCTGACAGTATTGAATGAAATTACATGTCTCCTCAGAATAAAGATAAATGAGAATAGGCCATGGATCAGAAGTGCTTACTAGCACTGCTCCACTACTTCCCTTTCCACTGTTACAACACAATTATGTGTCACTTCAAATACCATTCGTTATTCTCTCACTACGCTGAACTTTCCACTTGAGGATCCTACGTATTTTGTATTTAATACATTAGCCTACTATAACTTTGGCAGACATTTACTATTGTTGACCTTACTTTACAAAAGAAGCAATAAAGGAACAAACAGTAAATTATTTGCCATAGCTGTGAATGGAGAAAAATTCAGTTATCCTCTCAGAGAACTGGACACTGTCTTCTGCTAGGAATTGTCTTTCTCAAGAAACTCATCCTCTAAATGACTTCTTGAGAGGATCATTTCCCTTTCTCTAGGGCTGAAATACATTCTTCTTTGATGTAATGTAATCACAGTGAAAGAAGATAATGCCCAGAGAAGCTCTTTTCTATACGCTCTTTTCTATACAGGTCTTCGTACCATTTTATATATATATATATATATATATATATATGCCTTTACGCTAATTGAGGATGAAACTACACATTAGAGCTGAAAAAGAGGGAAACTGGCCTTCACCTCTGCATCTTTCATTTCTGTTTTGCTGGACCTTGAGTTTTACAAGTTCTGCTTTGAGCACATTCAGTTCACCAGCCTGGCAGAAAACCAACATAACAAAACAAGCACAAAAATTTTGTGCCGAACTGGGGAGTAGATTTGGTTCAGTGTAAGATTCGTAAGTGTCAGAGCTGATGAAAAAGGCATAACAAATGCTACTGGTGGACAGCTGAGGGACTTCAGCTTTTTGCTTCTGTGCATTTCTTACATCAGCACAGCTTTAATGTACGAATTCACTCTCATCACGTGTGTTCCTTTAAATGGAGGTAAAGAAGAGTAGCTTCCAGCAGGACAATTAACTTCAACATTTGCTTTTCTGTAGATTAAGTAAAATAAATTGCAGTTGTTACGAGAATTTGGAGTGGACCATATACTTTTATTTAGGCAATCATCAGGTTTTTTTCACTCAAAAGTCAAATGAAATTCTAATATTGATTTTAGGTTTTTACAGTAAAGCCCTAGAAAAGTCATTATGGTAAGCAGTTTCATTAAGAATGTGTCCTGCAACTGAGGTGATATATTTTGAAAAGGTCTGAAGTGACTTAGAACAGAAATCACACTGAAAATTAAAAGCTGTTCAAAAATTAACTATAGTTACGAATTTGTTTCCAAGAATGTAAGGTGTCTAACTATGTAGCTAGATGACTACTCAGATGTTCTAAAGTGCAGGGTAGATGTTATTCTGTTATCAAATCAAATATCAAGCAGGCAAAAATAATGCCTAATTTTTAAATCCCACTAAGCCTTTAGATTAGCATTAGTCAAGGATTTAAAAAATCTAAGTAGACTACATCTACGTAACCATCACAAAAGTATTTACTAATATTTCCCTTTTCCAGAGTTTTGGGTCTCAGACTTCTCAGAAACTAAGTCTCTATAGCTTAATAAGTTAATGCACAGCAGTTGATACATGTAAGAAAACACCATCTGTGCAATCTTAATTCATGTCAGTTGTGAAGTAATCCAACTTAAACTTCTTTCACTGAATACACACATCAACAGGCACTATGATCATAGCTGGAATGCACATAGCCACTTACCAAATAGTAGCAAATTCACTGTGGCTGAGCCCTTTATGATTTTCAGACTTTTATGAAATATCGATACTGCATTGTGAGGTAAATATTTAGTTCTCCATTTCTATAGAGGGTTATATGTAGATAAATTGCAGGCTAAATGCCCAGCTAATCAGCTAAACAAAAATTGACCTCAGAGACCATGGCTCCCACAACCATCAAACCAATTATTATTAATGTAATTCTTGACTCTGATAAAATTTCATTTACTTTTTTTCTTTTCTGTGAGTACAGGCATCAGTGACTCCAGCTAAGAGAAAACAAATAAAACTATATCAGGAGGACAGTATGTGTAGTTTCTGGTTGTAACAGATCTTCAAGTTACACTAGCAGCTCAAGGGGGTAATGTGACAGTCGATGAAAGACAAAGCATTGGGGAAGATGTCTAACTTTTAGTTAAATAACAAAGGAATCTTTATTTGATGTTTATTAAAACAAATTCAAGTATTCCTACTTATATTTACACACATATATATACACATCACACGCAAAAAGTCCTCACAAAATGCAGAAGTTCTGCATTCTCATGTCTAAGCAGCCTTATTCTTAACACAAGGATAGTTCTCTGAAAATGCACACTCTTCTGTTCATCATTCAATTAATTGCACTCAAACACAGGCCAAATAACCACAATCTATTATGACTGAGGTGTATGGAAGAAGAATAAGAAGAGGAGGAAAAAGCTTTTCCATCAGGGCTTCTACTGTTGCAGTGAAAGAGAAATATATATTTTGTCTTGCAAAATTCAAAGACAATTCAGGAGAAATTTTCTGGTTAGATGGAATAGACAAGAGAAACTGAAGCCTATTTTAGATGACAGCTGATAATCCAAATGTCATGAAACAGAAGATCATGACCTTTTTTCATAAAACACAGAATTTCAGACAATAAGATTTGCCTGGTCAGGTAATGAATATTCACATTTACTTTTATAGCAATAGTTGCGCCCTCCATCTTTTGCTCCTATGTCTATGTAAACAACAGCTGTGACTTTTTTTATTTTTAATTTTTTTTTAACTTATATGCCTGCTAAACTTATTCTTCTCTATCAGTAAGAAGACCATCAAGGAAACTGCATTCTCTAGATGAATGTTTCAGTGTATCTGGACAGTGGAGGAAACACTGCTAAACTTTGGTTCATTACTAAAGAAGAAATTTAAAAAATTATAATCCATATAAGGGTTCAGATATTCTGACTTATTAATACTGTACAACAAATACTACTGAAGAAGTTCAGAAGAACTGGTCAAGCCTAAGCTGCAAGAGTAACTGCTCCAATACACCTTTGAAAACAGACTTGAGACCTATCTCCAGAGCTGTGAGAACAGCTTAGTCCCCAGAACTTTTCCTCAAAAATGCCATCCTACATCTCCCTGGAAGGTAATAAATAATTTTAAATAATATACTGTCTATATTTCCTTTTTTGCTCCTTTTGGTTTTTTTCTCTATTTATACTTACACAGTTTGCTTTATGTGCAGGATTTTGATGACTTGTCAGAGACACTCAGATGTATTTGGAGAAACATTGCCCCAGCAAAAAAACTCATGAAGTAGAGATAACAGATGGAAATGAAACAAAAAATTTCCTGATCTATGCAAGCAAACTCAGGATTTGGTTTACAGTACAGGGAGATGGGACTTTTGACGAATTCACCCACCACATTCTTCTATGAAAACATAACATGGGCTCCCCCAAAGTGATTTACTTTTCATTAGCACAGTATTGTTAAAGGAAACATGCAAAATATGCCGGCCTCCAAATTCTTTGTGTATGAATATGGCAAGAAATTAGAAACTTCCTTGGAATCAAACTTCCCCTTTATCATAGCAATGCTCATTGCAGACAAAATTATGTATCATATTTTTTGTATGCTATACTAAAAGTTTTGTTCTCCATCTAATGAAAAAATATTGGCCAGAGTGTATTTCTTTGCTTGTACTTTTTTTTTTAAAGCTGAAAATAGAAATGTTAGAGGAAATAGAAGCTCTTTGTTTTGTAAAAGGTTTAGTACCCCTGGCATCCTATACCATAACTGTTTTCCTTAAGAGAATTAGAAGCAGTTAAAGAGGAAATCATTACAAAGTTGCATTTATATTCTGTGCCTGGTATGATCGGTCCCTGGCTCTGATGATCTGAATCAGCACAGCAAAGCCCTACTGAAATATCTTAACCTTACTGTTTCTGAATTGGTTCTTATATCTGCATACGAAAACACTTCATCTTGTTCCAAGATAACCGAGCTTGCTGATGGAGAATGTGTCTCGGGATGAACAATGAAAGGGCATTAGAGAACTGAACAGCTTGGCTGATTCTATCTGAATTCTTAGGCAAAGCTAAATCAAAATCCAGACCTCTGAGCCTGGGTTTGAGAAGCAAGCAAGTGCAAAAGATACTATAAATTAAATTTGTACTTCTGAAAATACAGTGGTTTTATGTAAAAGAATTAAACCAAAAAATATCTTTATTCCTGTTCATATTTCAAATAAAAACTAACTACTCTGAAGGATTCCTTCAAGAGCTGTATTTACCTAAAATATTTGAGCCATCACTGAAACATAGTGCAGTACTTTTTAAGGTTACTAACAAGTTATAAAATATCATTAACTAATGAATTGGGAAATGAATTTTCCAAACAATGAAATTAATGCATACCAGATAAAAATACTGGCATTTTTCATTATCATTCTTAACACCAGAAAACTTTTTCTTTTTGGAATTTCTGAACTGACACAATGTCTTTAAAAAGGGCAATTAGTGACAAGTGACTATGAAGAACCCTGTGTTGAGAAGCTGATCCTAAGCCTCTTGAAGATTCTCCATGTAAACAAGTCAGACCACATCACTCATTATCCCTCTTTTGTTTACTGGGAGAAAAGTTCAAACTATTTAATGAGAGGATTACCCATACTTCAACTCCATTGAAAAAGATTAATTGATATTTTCCTGTTAGGGTTTAACCACTTGGATTTGGCCTCATATCCCCTATTGTTACTGATGCTGTGATCAGCAGAGCAAAGTTGCTTAAAGGTTAGACAAACTTTGCAGCATAAATTACACAAACTAATTTATGTTCAAGTTTGGTGAGCATCTAAGCCTGAAAAGCTTCTACTAGTTTCTCAGGTGTTTAGAAAAAATATCTATTAGAAAATAAAATGGTTTATGAAAAAGGATCTCATCTTTATACAGAACTTTATAGCATGTTGAAGCGTTTGGATTCAGTATAGCAATTTTGCTACTACAAGAAAAATATGTAACACAATATAGTCAGCACTACGAGTACTATTGACATTTCATTTTAATGTGTTTTTTTTCTAATTACATTTAGGGGGTGGGGGGAGCAGGGCCATGAATCTCTAAATACATTTTCTCTTCAAAGCTTTACAAATTTTCCAAAAAATGAGTGTCTTGTGGACATATGGCTGCATATTTGGATAACACCATTTGCATTTTCAAACTTGCAATATTTTTAACCACTCATTTGGCTTTTGCTTTCAGAAAAGCAGACAGTTAGTGCATTCATTTGAAACGATTTAGTCTCTTTAACTCTTTAAAAAAGACAAGTAGGGAAAGTATTTGTATTCATGAATCATTTAGCATATATGTTTGTGTTTATGTTTGAAAATGTAAACTGATAATATGATATAGATTTATTGAGTAAAAACCAAAGATCTTGTAAATATTAGCAAACTTCATAGATATTAAGAGGAAAGTAACACCATAAAACACATAAGACTTACTTAAAGAGAAAGTGTTAGCATTAAGAAAAAAAAATAAAACAGCAAACATAAATGGGTGTAGTTAGGACATGATTACATAGGTTTCGATCCTACAAAGAATGCATGCTTGAAATAAAACTGTGGGACATATCACCCGCAAGAAACAACATTCGCCTAATATATATACAATATTGACCATGATTTTTTTCTGTTCTAAAAAAGACTTTCACTCTCTATACTATTAAGCAGTAGAAAAAGTATGATGTCTATTAATTAAAAAAAATAGAATGGTTGACAAAAAAATCTTCTCCAAAACGCAAAATATAAATATTATCAAAAGCAACAGATGAAGCAAAGGAGAAAGTGTGCAAGATTCCTACAAATAAGACAGGAAAATATATTTTAAAACATGCTGCAAGTGAAATGGTAACGGAAAACTAATAATTTTTGAGGCACTTTTAAGGTACCTAAAAAGCACAGCAGAAGAATAACAAAAATTTTGCTAATTTACATTTCTCCAGACTGTTGAAAATGCTATTATAAATTCTAGTTTAAAAAATCTCGTGATACAGTGTCCAGATGTTTAATGCATAAAATAAATTTTAAATCAACTCATTTTCTTTTCAAAAATCGATGTAGACAATTCCAGCAATTCCAGAATAATCATCTTTATTGTACAGATACGAAACACTATATATGCTAAAATATGCAATAGTCTGAAATTTGTAATATTGTGCATACATTTGGACATATTGCAGACATATTTGGACATATTGTGGACATATTTGGAATATTTCAGTTTTTTTCTTAATTGACATACTATATGGATACTTATATTTTCAAGAAACAGCAATCTGCTTCATTCTGAATTATGTTTTTTAATGTGTGTATCTAATTATTACTTATTTATTAATTTCAACAGAAGTTTAATTAATTAGCAGCTGATGTAAAGTATGACAAAAGTAAATACAAGCATTTACATTACTTCTAATATTGAACAAGTACAAATTTTATTGACCCTAATCCTGACAAATGTAGTTAACCTTATTGATTAACTCAAGCACACTGAAATAGAGTGAAAAATGTTTTACCACAAGGCACTATAGTATGACCACTATGTCAGCTATTTCAGCCTTCAAGTCTTAAATGCACAGCCTACATTGAACATATTGATTTTCCTAAATAGTCCTCCTATAATAAATACTACATTATCACTGCAAGTCTCTGCAGACATGTTAGGTGATCACAGAATGGAGCTGTAATCAGAGGAAGTTCTGTGAAATATAATCTTTCTTTATTCTTCTCCTCTGAGAAATTAGGTGAAGCAGCAGCAAGGGACGGTAGCAATCGCTGTAGTTGTTCCTATAAAATCGGCCCTTAAATTATGAAATATGTCATCTTAACACAAGCCTTTATCTTTCCGAAGGGAAAAGTTTTCAGAAACATGTATAAATTAAATTAACATAATTCCTATGCTTTTACAACCACTCTAAGCCCAAGTTATTGTTAAAAATATCTAAGAGGTAGCACAAAAACATTTAGAAAGATAAAACAGCTTGTACAAACTGACTGTAATAAACCTTGCTCTCATTTAGGATAAATAGAATCGATACCTATAATTTGGGAAAAAAATCGTGTTGATTGGTGGTCATATTAGAGCTAATATTTTTGTTATGATGCAACATGATTATTTTGAGGTTATAATTTGCTTTTTTTTTATACTAGCATTAAGAATGAGGTGTAAAAAAAAAAAAAAAGACAAAGGCTTATAGGCCATGACATTTTCTACCCTAAACTATAAACCCCTTTCAATTTTTTGAAAATTTCAAATGTACCTAATCTTTCTATGAAAAGACAAGACAAAACCAGAAGGAATACAAGATTTAACAAAACAGAAGACAGATGTCCAGAAATTATCAATTGCTAAAGCACACAGATTGTGATTAAATTTTAATGTGGCTTTTAACTCAAGTAAAGATTTTGCTTATCGAAGAGAAAGAATCCCAGAGAAAATATTGTTATTGATTTCATGATTTTAGATGTAACTGATCCTTTAAGTAATTTTTCTTGGTTTCAGTGTCACTTTTTAAGTGTCTGCTTGGACTGAGGAAATCATTAGAGGGCACATTCATTTAAAATTCTGAGTCTAATGCACAAATTGTTCTCCAGTACACTCAAAGTCACATCTGTTGAAAACAAAACACAGCATTCAATGTGCTGAGTAAAATCAAAACATAACAGTAGAATTGCTAGAAAGAGTTAAATTAAGCAAATTAAATGGCATGAAAAAGTTTTTGATTGATTTAGCAAATGATTGCATGCTTTTAAAAAATATATTGATTATCTTTAATGTGTTGAGAAAGAAAGCATAACCTGTACTATAACAACATGACAGTCTCACGTATGGTGAAATACATACATGGCCTCACATTGCTTTCTAGTAGAGCGGTATCAGGATGGAGGTTGCCCATGTCATATAAGCAAGATGCAGTAGCTTGGTTTGGTTTTTTTTTAAATGAAAAGAAAGTGAATTATGATGTTGCCACACTGATAAATAAGCAGTTCTTATTGTTCTGTCAATAAAATTAATTGCTAAAATTGAGGAGCCATAATAGCCACTATCATGTTCTGATGTTTCATAAATATTTAACTGTGTAAGACTCCTGAGGTCAAAAGGGTTAATTCAGTTTAGTTTCCTGAATAGTCATGCAAAATCGACCACTTAGAAAGCGAAGTGAATATTAATGACAGATCTTCATAGCATTCTTTGATTCAGATACAGTCTCCATTTACTCCATAGATTTAATGCAGTCTATTTGTAAATAATACTTGATGATTTTACTTAAAGATTTCTGTTAGAGTATGATAACTGTTGCCCTTAAGCTTAACTTCATGTCTTGTAAAACAGAAAAGTAGCCATGAAGCCAAAATGTTTTGTAACATTACATCTAAACCAATTCTCAACATATTTCTCAGCAAGTCCTATGTGTAAAGACAATATGGAGAGAAAGGATCCACCTAATCCTCTTTTCAGAAGAAAGAACTAATCCATACTTCATAAGAAGTCCTAGACTTTGAGAGGTGGACAGGTAAACGTTGGTCCAATTAGAATGTCATTCCAAAAAGCTACTTAATACCAGTCTTTTCTGATCCTACAGCTCCCTTTTCCTCAAGACTCTCCACTGTTTTGTTTTTTTTTTTTTTAAAAATTCCCACTTGTCACACTTTGCTTTTCCTCTGCACTTGGTATTATACCTGTGAAACTAGAACGGTGCACAGAACAGTTTGGTGAACACAGTCCAGTGTGAGTTTCACTGAAAATTCAAATATAAGAAATACATTACATTAACAAAACACACAGAATTTTTTTTTAATATTTTTGCTTGCACAAGTTCCTTCATTATCATTTCTTACATTATGTAGGAGGTCCCTGAAGGCAACTTGTTCCTACTTATTCCTGCAAAACTGATGACTAATCAAAATTATGGTTTGTAAAATACAAAATGTACAAAAGTAAACAAAGAAAACAAAAAGGTAATCATGTTAGTGTAGAATGAGAACGTTCACCAAACCAAAGGGAAGTCAGATGTCTTAACGGGTCAAATGAGAGAATGGGAGTAGTTCAACATGTTCCATTAAACAACTCTTCTACGATCCAGTCTTATGGCGAAGAAGTACTAACTTATCTAATATTCTTCCTAGTCTATATGGCAGTTTCATGAACTAGCAAATACACTTCAGCTATGAATATGAAACAAAAAACAGAGAGAAGCAACCATGATTACTATAAAAATCACTTAGGTTTAAGGATCCACAAAAAATGCTGCCTGGCCACAAAAGCCAGTATCAAACAATTTATCATATATGGTATTTAGAACAAGGTAGCTGTTTCATTTTTCCATTACAGAAAACCATTATGGATTTCAGTGTGGTACACACATCAATTAATACTATGCCTCTATGATAACTGCAGTTATTCAATACAAGCAGCAACTATGCAACAATGCAATGAGTAGCTTTTTAGGCTCTGGTAATGCGCAAGCTCTGAGTGGCAAGAGTGGTTTACAGGAAGATTTCACAAAGCACATGAAAACAAAATAAAATCAGCTAACTCTCCAAGACAAGACGTCTGTCATGTGTCTGATATTTAACTCAAAGACTCTAGTGGTATTTTTTCATGTAAACTAAACATCTCTGAATTGCCTATATTACCAAATAAAACATCATGAATAGCTCGTGCATCTCTGGAGCTCCCTCTCCTGTTTATGGTCAGCAGACAGCCACCTTCGGTTCCTATTAAGGTAACTCAGACACTTTTATGGGTCTCAACCAGGTTAGGCCCATGTGATCTGACTTTCAGAGATTAGAGGAATTTTTCCAGCAGTGGTTCTACTAGAATTTAATGACAAAAGGTTGTCTGCCAATACCTACTGGCATTTGTGTAGAAAACAGGCAATAACATTCATTTCACCATAAAACAACCTCGAAAAATTATTGAGGAAACTTCCAAAAAGCAAATGCCCATACCAGAAATGACAAACTGATCTCAGGCAGACACAGCAGCTTTTTTTTTTTTTTTCAACTTTAATGTTTACTTTAGAATGTGTATCTAGAAGTTGTTTACTACTAAACAGTTGGGCTAAATGTTTGCGTTGTCTCATTATTGATGAGGCATATGAGACCTATTTTCAGAGTTGGTTGACATTTTTCCTTATGTGGTTGCTTTCAGTTAATTGTAACTTTGCCAGACTAACTGTCTTAGGCTGTAATTTCTCACACTAAATGTCTAATTTAGGCTGATAATTCTGAAACAATTAAACTAAAACTGTTTTAGACATTTCCAAGAACAAGGAGATTGAAAAAACATCAATTTCTTGTAATTTCAATTCCTTTACTAAATACTATTCTCAGTATCATATACTAGAGTCACATTACACTTAGTTCCACTTTAACACAGAAAAAATGTTGGTCCCCACCCCAAGAAGCTTATATTCTAAAAGTTAAGTGAGCAACAACCCAGGCATAGAAACCAATGAAGAAATACATGAAAACAAAGAAACACTGTTGGATATCATGATAGGCATTGCCAACACCAGAAATTAACTTTAACTTAAATTCTGTTTGCTTCATTTCAATCTCAAAAATGGGTGATGTTACTCTTACCTATGCTATAAAACAAATAAAAATAAATAAATAGAAATGTTAGTAAGAGAACTTCAGGAAATTTTTTTTTTCTTTAAAACAGAAATTGAATAGTATGCTCTGAAATGAAAACAGAATACCAAATAGCACCATCCGTTGTATACACACAATTGCACCATTCAAAGGATAAAAGGAAGATTGCATCTACCTACCTGCAACGAAGCAAGCTAAGGGAATTGACTTGTCCACAGGGCTTTCAATGCTATGGTTGCTGCATGAGTTTCTGGTTTGAGATCATCTAAGTGAATCATCTTGCTTTGGGCAGACAAACACTTTGTAAAATTCTTAAAATCTTCAGGACCACCATAGACCTTTCTAATAAATTTGGCATTTAATTCGAAAACAAACTATCCAGCACATGTTCAGCACTATAAATTTCAGTCTCCTATTCTCATAAAGTGAAACCTGTTCCACAAAATCTGCTCTCAGCATCTTTCTGTTAAGCTACCGTCTGATGCAATTGTGCTTCATACATAACTAAATTTTAACTCAAAATTAAGATGTTTTGATCTGTGTCAGACAAAGCTATGCTATATCCTGATAGACTATCTATTTCACTTACATTGATAAGAGAGTTTTCCTTGGTTTTCAAACATACATTTAAGGAGGAAAAATATTTTGTTGTCTATTCTGACTATTTCTAGAGCCTCAATTAGGATTGGAGCCCCATCATGTTGAGTGCTATAAAAGTACATAGCAAAAGGAAATCTTTGAGTCAAAGCTCTTATATGCTAGTTTATATGAATAACAGAACAGTGAGAGAAGAAAGGAGAAAACCACAATTTTTCAAGATCATATAGTAAAGACAAATGTTCAGACTTCCTAGATAGTAGATCACTCTGCCTACTGCTTTCAGTTATGTCAGTCATGGGGATTTACTCTTTACTACTTCTGCTGCAGGAACACAGTACATTATTAAAGAAAATAAAACCGTGTTCAAAAAAGTCATTTGCATAAGCAAAAATAAAACATTTAATGTTCCCACCATTAATCCTCAGGAGTGGTTTATAGAAACCCAGAATTACTACACTTTCAGAATTTTCTAAGAACAATTCTGGCAAATATTTTCAAAGTTAACTTGCTTCCGCTCAACGACTATTTAGTATAGCCAAAATTAACTAAAAAAAATCCAAGGTTTTGAAACAGCTAACTGAACTGAACTACTTATTTGAGTAATAAAATAATTCCTGACCAAGGAGAAGATAATTTTGCTCAGTGCTGGAACTTCCATTTAGTTCTTACCAGGTTTGGACAGGTGATTATAGGAATCTGTAAGTTCCTTTAAGATTCCTTCTCTTGCCCCCAAAGTAAACAATCTCTGTGCTTTAGAAAGCCTGTTAAAATGTGCTAATATTCACTTCACCTGCTATGTTCATTGTAACATGCACCCATGCATTTCAAGTGCATAGGCTGACTCTCATGCAACACTATGAAGAATGGATGTACAGAAAAGGTTATGATGAAGCATCTCAGGCACCATAAAAATAGCAGTAAAAGAGTATCTTGGTTTTCAGAACAGCTTGTCTGTAATATTCTATCAGTAATATTTCAGTAGGGCAATAGATGAACATATCAGTTTAGATTAATTTGTATAATGGCACATTTAAGAGACTGACTTTTTGAAGTTTGTTCCATCTCCACGTGTAATTTTTGGCTCCAGCATAATCACTGCCGTACTGTCTTCTTGCACATGGTAAACTAGCCATCTGGATAGTGTGTCAGCATTAATGTTTTCACACCCTCAGCTTCCTGTGCTAAATGAAGTCAAACTCTTGAATTATGGCAGCCCACCTGCATATAATTTTTTCCATAGTCTGTGACTATAACTTTTCTTCCAGAAGAGTACAACTAAATATTATTATTCTGAAACCTGTGTGGTTCCAAAGGTCTAGGAGTTAAATGCACTTTTAAATGTCTATGGAGAGGACTGACAAGACTGTAGCCTAAGGTCAAGAAGGATTCGACATCTCTTGTGAGCCCTTTCAGGTTCACTGTCCCCATTCTTTTCTCAAGTATTCATAGGGCAATTTCAACAGATCACTTTCACACCTGTGAGACCATAGCATGTATTGCAGAATGCTGTCTTGGTTTCTGTTTCATTCTGGACACCAGACTGGCTTTGGCTCCATTTGTGTGTGCTTGCATTATGTTAAGAAACAGATTGCTAGCGAGAAAAGAACTCAAAGCATGATGTGGAATTTTTCATTTCATATCTTCAAGAATTTCTCTGTGATCGATACATATAAAATGTAACGGGATCTATGAAGGAGAAAATTCAGTAGAAGACAAGTCTCTGGTTCTAAATGAAAAACCTTGAACCAGGATGTAAATTTGAAAGCTTTTTATGATATGGTTACAGTTCCACAGAAAATAAATGCTTTGGGAAGCTGTCAGTAGTGATTCTAATAGTGGCATACATTGTTCGTTCTGAGTTCAATACCTCTTTTTTGAACTACTTACTTTTTCTTTCAACCTACTAAAGCAGATAACCCCAAATGTAAGTGTGTAAGACTACCTACAAAAGTTAAGGTTCTTTAGAGGTTTATTCCTGCAGGTTCTCGAGCAGGTGACTCAGAACAAGCCCGAAGTTCAGATGTCAAACTGTCCCTTTTTTCCACTAACTATAAAAAAGCTTAGGAGACTGCAGCTTTGTGAACTTTGCTCCTGATTCTTGTCTAAATCATAACTTCAATAGAACACTAATAAGGAAGCTGACATCCCATTAAAAAAGGAGTGTTGTGATTGCATAGTAATATCTTCCCTTGCAGGTGAGGAAAGGTCCCAAACCTGCTGTTTTCTCCCCATTCACAGTTACAATTAAATGCCTGGAACAAGGAAACTGTTCAGCTGGGCAGAAGGATGACAGACATTTCCCTATAAAATTTTTATTCAACCCTAGCATTTTGAGTAACACAGAAACTGCAGAAAGGAGGATTTCAAGCAAAGGAAAAGATCACGTGCCTCTTCATAGATAACAGAATCAACTTCAAGCAAAACCATTATGTACGAAGTTTAGGCTGAGATTGACTGATATGTATGACTCAAGCAACAAGAAATGCAACCATCATCTGCAATGTATAGGATTTCTTTTCTGTTGCCTAGAAATCTTAATCATAACACACCTCCTAAAAGATGCTGCACAATGTGCCTTCCTTATAACTCTCATAAGTTAACTTTTAGTCTTAAGAAATAAATGCTGTTAGTATTTATGTAGTTCTTATATATTATATTCACATTTATTTGTTGTGTCATACTTGCTCTCTATCCTTATTTGAATATTTTGATTACTAACAGCAAAAAATACAGGGGAAGAGAAGAACTAGTTTTAGGAAGTGAGTGAAAAGACAATATAGGGATGAACCAATGCCCACAGGAATCAGTCAGTCCTTCCATTGGTTCCATGGGGTATCATCTCAGTCCTATTCTAATTATTTCTTAGTGTCAACACCTTTTGTTAGAGATGTGTAAGAGTATTCTAGTCCTTACTGAAATCTAAGCTAGGATGACGGGTAGATAATATAAAGTTTGGGACATTTCAGACGCTGAAAATATTCTCTTACATAAGAAGAACAATCACATGGGGTTTTTTAGGCTATCAGTCTTAATTCAGGTTTTTTGATTCTCTGCCTCTACCGAAACCAAACATCAAGTGCTCATTTTCTGAAACAGTCTAGCATCTCAACCTCTTTCAGTCTTTTTTAGTTAAAGGGTGTCACATTAAGTTGTATGCATCAATGAACTCCTACAGCGCTAGAAGACAGAGGTTGCTCACGTACTCTAAACTGCCTTCTGAGACTTTGTTGACCGTATGGAGAAGTAGTATCAGAAATCAGCCACCAAATCTAGATAACCCAAACTTACGTAGCAGTGCATCACACTTTAGCTTCCCTTTCCACAATACAGTGAATTACTCATTCCTGCCACTGACATGTGAATTACATTTTCTATGTTATTACAACTAAAAGTCACTCCCATACTGGGAATTGCACCTTTTTAACAGTGTAGCAAATCATAAATTATCAATATTCAGTATGAAGATGAATAAAAATACCATTACCAGAAAAAAAATCACGTGCATTAATACATACATAGAGTAATTATCAGAAAGGAGTCCCTATCAATCTATGTAAAAGATTTGCAAATTTTTTTCATCTTTATGTTTTTCTTAACCTATGCAGTATATGGCACTATATATTGTTTGCTATTAACAGAAACAATGGACCAGAGAGAATTTTTGCATTTTATGAACATTTAGAATAACTTAGAACACTTAGAAATTAAATTGTACATATATATTTGTGTGTGTGTGTCTGACTACAGATATGGATGTAGGAATGCACATAAAATTAGTAATATGCAACCCTCTGACACATAATGAACTTGTAACCCTTTTCATTGATATAGGATTAACTTCTGAAAAATACCAAACTGACGGGGGAAAACACAACATTAATATGTGATACAGCCCAAGACAAAACCGGAGTATAATGAGTTATGCCACACTTTTCATGGTTTTAATTACACATTTATCCTTTACAACTCTTCAAATTCTTACCAAATTGCACAACCAAATTAAACCACAAAACAAGTTTTTTGCAAAAATGAGCTCATGTTAATCATGTGAGAAAGAGTACTTCTGATGTTCAAAGAAGCCAACCCTTCCTATAAGCGTCAGTCTTTAAAATTTGTAAGAGACTATATATTCATCTCTAGCACCTAGAAATTGGTGGCACCGTGTCAGAAATATCTTTTTTTTTTTTTCCAATTACAGTATTTTTCAGCAATATGGACATTACCTCAGGACAGTGCTGCATAAAGGAGTTAAAGGGTTACTTTCCATAAGAATACACTAAAATACCAGTGGGAAAAGAGTAGGAGCAAATCAGTTTTGCCCCTCCTTCTCCCAAAACTGGCAGAAGCATCTTTGAATAAAAAGCCATTATAAGGTTTCCAGGAGAATATTCCAAGCTTCAGGAAGGTGGAACCATGGAGCTTTTAAACAAACCAGGACTCACAGGAAGTAATTAATTTTATATTTTCCTTCGGAACTAACTGCAGTGACTTCTCCACATGTAGCTGACTGGACTTAGTATAGATTCTAAATCTATGTTACATCAGCGAATATGCCTGACACTCATGGAGAAGCTGGTCTTGAAACTGGCAAAGAAACCTATGACTGAATATTCAAGAGATGCACAGGCCACACCTCTTTCATTTCCTTTGATTAACCAAATCTTTAGCCTCTTAGAAATTATGATGTTTCACAATTTACATAGTGCACTACATGTAATTTTTTATGTGATTTTCCCTGCCAGAGTTTATCCTGTCTCGCACTGATCAGATTCTGTTTTCCTGTGTAAACAGGTAACATTTAGGATATCCTTTTAAAAAGGACTCTGGAGTGTGTATAAATTCATTCTTTGTACATCAATGGGATGCTCAAATTTTTTTTTCATTCTGTCTTGACTATTGGAAAAAGAGCAAGCTCTGAATATAAATAGGAACATTATCTTTTCGAAAGATAATGTTTTATATACTTCTAACTGGTAATGCTGCTCAAAATTAGATGTTTTCTGTTGAAAACAAGATTAAAATGACAAAAGATGTGGGATTTTGGTAGAATCTTAAGGTCTTGTTACATGCATTTTAGGCCAGATACTGTTTGCTCTGAGAGAACAGCGGTTTACTGTAGAGTTGTCGATTTAAACTAAATTACAACTTTTAAGAAACTAACTTGCAAACGTAAAGCAGTCATATGATATTATGCACTACATCTTCAGCCCATTAAGGAATGCTAAAGTAAGGCAACCAAAGACAGAAAATACAGGTTCAAATTTCAAGCCACAATAACTGTGAATATACACTCTATTTAATAAAATATATAATGCAACTTCCTGAGGCTTAAATTTCTTGCAATTGCTCTTGGAATGGGCACTTGTTTTCCCATTATTGGCCACTTTAATCTACTTATGCCCTAGTTGTCTCATCTAAAGATCACTTTATAGTAGTGTGATGTGCATCTGAGGTCTGTGTTCCACTATTGCTTGATGCAACAACACAACAGTTTACAAATTTCTGAACTTGATCTGAAAGCTGATTTGAAAATCTATACAGACAATCAAATTTCCTTGAAAATATATACACACAAGTCTGCTGTGAGGTGGCTAAAATGAAGTAAATTTAGTTTCAGGACAGGAAGAAAGCCAAGACTGAAAAGGAAAGATCCAGAAGCAAATGGGCACTAGCAGTGACCAAGTTCGAAACCCATCCCTCCCCAGAGAAAATTAGAAGAGGGCGAGGAAGACAGGCTTTGGAAAAGTAGAATGTTTGTGCTTTTCTTTCCAGCAGACTGCATTAAATATTCAGAAAAAGGCGGGGATCAGTTTACATTACTCTTCTTGTTTCTCATGTATCAGCTGACAGGTGCTGTAAACATACATAGACAAACATGGTCCTATTCTTGCAATGCTCCAATAACTGAGGGCAGAAATACTTTTTTTTTTCCCCTGCAGCAACAACATTTTGATGCTTACAGCCATAATACATTAAGATCAAGGTTGCATTCATGGGTAGAAATAAAATCTTTTTGTCCTACTGTATAATACAATACATAATTCTTAGACACATAGAGTAGAATGGTGCTCTGTAGTTAATTTGAAAGCACATTTGTGTGGTTTTATGGGGAACTTCATAAATAATCATTTCAGCAAAACTCCTCCCTGGTATTTAATAACAATTAAAAAAAAAATCATGTAAACATCTCAGGTTTTACAGCTTGAGGAAAAGCACAGACCAGTGTGAAACATTTGACCTTGGCTAAAAGATGGGAACTAGTATTTAAAACATTCACTCATTCATGTTTAAGAGATGTCATGGTAAATAAATAATGACTGTTTACACTTAGTCCTAAGTGTCTTCTTTTTCCACACTATAGGCAGCTATTTGGCTGAGATGGTATCATTCACTGATCTAATCACACTGTACCTTTTTTCTCACTTGAATTGTACTTTTGGCTGTCACTTGCTCTTTTGAACAAAGGTTTACACTATTAAAAGATATCATAATAGTATTTTTTTTACTAAATTTATATTCAAACCAATAACGATAAGGGCAGTCTTCTCTTTGTACCTAGAAAAATGTACCATCTGCATTTGGCTTCTGATACTCTGCTGTGAGCAAAATTTAAGCATAAGGAAGTGTTTAAGACTCCACTTAAATTAAACTGCATTTCTAAGTATTTTATAGTCTTCGTAACAGTCAGAGCCAGTAAAATCGACCCTGTATATTTTTATTTCATCTCTGCTGGATCATATGATATTTAATAATTGGTTCTGGCACCTCGTTTCAAATTATTATAACTTTGAGATTCAACAGTTTTATTGAACATATGGGCAGCACAGTCTCAGAACATATATATGATACAGACTATCAAGGGGACCTTCTGTCATGTTTTGGTGAGCTTTAAAGGGTCAGGTAAATTTTGTTGGGTAGATTTGCGCTGTGTTTCCACATTCTTTGTTTTGTGTTTATTTTAGTGGGCTACTTTTTTTTCCCCTGCGATAAAATTGTTTCCTGTAAAGAATGACTCCATCCACAACTGCATTTGTTGATATTGACATGTGTACTATTATGTCAGGCTTCTAAGCAGTACTGAAAAACAGCAGCTGGAATGAACAGGAAAGACAATCTTCAGACCTTGGTGCATGACTTTCCTATCACATGGTACCATATTGTATCAGTGTTTGTTTCAGTTAACACTATATAAAGTTGCTGAAAGCAGAAGACCTCATCATATCAATGAAAATGAACACGCATAAGACGTCTCATTATTGATAGTGTACTTGATGGAAATTTGATAACAAAATTCAAACGACCGTTTAAGAAACACATATACTGCAGTATATTTATGTCTGGAAAAATCACATACTTTTCTGCAACACAGTTTCTTAAAGCAATGCTATTTTGGTGCAGCACTTGCTTCTACATCCATACCTAATCTGATTTTCATCTACGACTCTGTATCATTTCCTGTATTAAAGTATACATGAATAGAAGCAATTGTGCATTCCCTGAATACGCAAATGTCCCATAGATTTCAGTGAGAAATGTGTGTGTGAAAGAAATAATATCCAGCCATTATGTAGATTATACGCAAATAATTGCATAACAAGCTGTACTGAAAAATAAATAGAGATGGCTTGCTGATACATGTATGCATGTGTGTATCTTAAAATAGCAAGCCTTTTTTGCTAAAACTTAACTATAAATGGTTTATTTTATCTTAATTCTGCTAAAAAGCTCACCACTGTATCACAGTATTTTCTCCTCTATTACCTTTATCAAGGTTACAAAGATGAAGAATTAGGAGCTTAATCGGCATTTACATATTTTTCACTGCTTACTTTTACTATGTCAGGCTGCATTTTTATTCTTTTCTTTTTTAAAATCCTTCTCTAAACACTCATTTATAGAGATCACATATATAGAAAATACCAAAAGGAAAACATCTCACGGTTTTTATACCTTTGCTTTTTATTGGCACATGTTCAATTGACATTCATAACTATGGTTGGAAAATATTAGGATAGTCATCTGTGAAAGTAAATTAGGTGAATTCTGCTAATAAATTTGAATAGCAGTTTGAAGGCATATATACACCTGATTTGTTCCACAGAAGACGTATAAATACTTAAAGTACTGGGGACAAGAACGATTGTACCTTTAGGCAGTAAAGCTCTTTTAATAGAACACAATTTTTTTGATTACTTGCCTGGCATAATTTGAACCAGTAGGTGGAGCGCTTGCTAATAATAATTGCATGTACAGATCTTGTTAGTATACACTAAGGGCAAGATTCTTTTCATATTATAAACTGCTAAAATCATATTTGCTTTAGGGTTCTCATATTGGTATAATTAGCTAGAAATAGCATTAAAAGGGCAAAGATAAAATATGCATAGACCTAGAGCTATCTTCCAGAAAACAGAAGCAAACACAGTTTGGAAAAGCCAAACATCATTCAGAAGAGGTCTTTTGGAAAAATATTAAGCATAACTTGATAACTAGAAAGCTGTTTGTTGTTGTTGTTTTGGCTTATTTTTGTAGTTGTTATTTTCTTTTTTTCTAATCAAGATACTTTTCCAAGCACATCTCAAATTCCAAAGATTAAAAATCTTCTGTGGTATAGTTTCACTAAAATCCAAGGATTTACACACCAACAGACATAGGACTGTCATTATAATCTAGAGGTATTTCTAGAAGAGAATGTAAGTTTAGCTAAGAGGAGGATAACTACTAATTTATGAACCTGAGTTTTTCAAAAGTTCCCATTTTAGAGCAGCCTATGGGCACCTGAAACGTGCCAAAGATTTTGGTAGCAAAGCTCTCCAAAAGCCTGTACTTTGAGTACATGCCAAAAGCATAGGCCTTAAAAGTGCCAAATGGCAAAGACAATCTAAATTTCTTTTCTCACAGATGAATGTCCTCCCCTTTAGGTCACAGAATGGTATCTATGTTTATTCCCATTTTCGTTTTGCTCTCCAATTCAAGAGCTATTCTACATGTTAAAAATTAAAAATAAATTGTACCAAAAAACCACATATGTAGTGATACAAAATGCCCAAAACCTCCTGGAAAAAAAAAAAAATCAGTATATTCTGGTGAATTATTTCAGTCAAACATGAAACTGAATGTACATGTCCTATATGACTGGGTGCTCTAAATTCTAAAAGACTACACATATAGAAAGCACTTTGATTTAAACTATTCAATTGTCCTTTTTGAAAGAAAAATCCATCCCCTTTCCTCATTTTTTTAAATGCAGGACTTCAGCACTGAACTCCAGGAAACAGTTTAGCTCTGGGAACTCAAGTGGAGGATGCTCCCTCCAGGCTAGCCCAGTCTAAGATTTGTGGTCCCAGAGAAAGGAAATATTTGAAGTGTACCTTCACCTTTCAGTTACCCAATGACTACTTTAAGAGTCTTTCTACTCATCTGATTAGTTATGGTGCATGCCACTGTTAGGTACAGAAATCTAGTATTATGTAGCAGGTATGTCCTTTTGTGAACCTAGGACCAGATCCAAAAGAAGTAAGATCTTACGTGAAGAACGGATCTTCACTTGAAGTGCCTATAAGTGAAATTGGCTATTTGTTCTGGCCTTTGGAGGATTCCTCATATTTTGCCTTCAAAGTTCTTGAGGTGCTTAATCATACCTGCCTAGTGCCCAGAACTCCTTCATGTTTTGGTGAGGATAACAGCTGGCTTCCACCAAACAAAAGTGAGTGCCACAAATCAGGCATTCCTTCTCCCAAGTGCCTGAAAGTTACTCAGCTGCTAATACTCAAAGGCCTGTTGTATGCCCTGAAAACTGTGATCTTAACAATGTGCAATGCACCAGCTACAGTCTTCTAAGAGACAACTTAAATTTTGTCTCACTTTTACATAATTGCCTTTCCTGTGAAACACAAGCAATAGGTTCCTTTTCCTCCGTTGTCTATAGATGACTAATCCTACATTTCCTTTTTTTCAAGGAGATGCCCTACAGAATAATGTAGGAGGGTCACTTTCTATCCTTTCCACTTTCTATCCTTTTCCTTTGAGAAGAGAAAACCATAAGAGAACATAACTAAGCAAGCTGTTGGAATGTTAACTTAAGAGAAACATGTGAGTTCTAATCTCGATTCAAGTCCTGTTTATGTACTTCATGTTACATCTAAACAACCATAGAAAAAACTTCAGTTTATGTGTATTTACATTAACTCTGGGAATTGTTAGAATTGCAGAGGAAAAACATAAACAGAAAATACAATAAACTTCAAATAGTAACAATACAGTAAAAAATTCTTCTTTTATTTCTATTTACATAGAAGATGCATATTGTGTTGTGTGCAAAGATGAAACAAAGAAAAAGCTTAATTTGTTCTGCAAACATTGTAAGTGAAAAAGCAGATTGAAGCTTTCAATCTGCTTAGACAACTTACTTTCAACTGATATTTGAGGGCCCCACAGTAACGAAAACTGTTGGTCCAAAATTCATTCTTAGTCAACTTTCACATACCTTTCAGATATCTTTTGGTATCTGCCCTAAAAGAATACAGAAACAGTGTTACTGTTTATGCTAGATTAAGACAGATGACTGAATAATAGTGCTAAAGAATTACTTTTCTCCTTTGTACCAAAACCAGATTTCTCAAAGAGCTGAGTGAGGAAATCTTGAGATTGTCTTACCACAAATCACACCCTGAGTCCTACCATTTGCATGCATATACTTCCACTCTTATTTTATTGAAACCCACTCTACTGTTTTTTCCAGGCCTATTATCCCATGGTTTATCGTATATAGAATAAACATTTCTGGTGATATAGTGACACTTTGAGTCTTGAAAGACAGATATGTGAGTCTGCATCTCGCCAGGCCAAATAGTTAAACTCAGATTATTCATTTTGCAAGACTGGCACCTAGCAGTGAAAGGTACATTGGGACAGTTACTTTCTATAGGAATGTGAAGTACACTCAAGTTCATTATCATTTGATTAGACCATGAAATGTTTTTACAGACTTAATTCTTTTTTAAACAGTCACAGGCATATTATTATATATCATCTTACCTGTATGCGTGTGTCATTAATTTCTAAGCACTGAACAAAAACTATACACCCACATATATTTTCCATACTGTATATGCATATTTTAATGTGTTTACTGTTGAGTTAGAAGATGATCAAATAAACTCAGATCAAGCTTTGAGCTTTCTGAGGCATTATCTGGTTATAAATGTATTTTATTTGGATGTGAGTTCTAGTCTAGTATTTCAAGAGTGCTGATTGCCATGAGGTCTGAACATTTAGTCTCTAGGTACCTTTCCTTCCAGCTGAGAAAAAAAAATCATTCAGAAAAAGATTTCCCTTGATATAAGTAATTAAATTGGGATAATTTTTTTTTAGAATTTCCGTGACACTTATTTAGAGATTATTCAATGAGGAACCCTTTTAATAAATGATCTAAAATCTAGATAAAGTATTATGCAAGACTGACATAGAACATGTCTGTAACAGATCAATGTAGTATCAGTATCACTCACCCAGAAGTTCCTAAGATGTACATTAAATGATGCTTTCTTGGAAGAAGCCTACCTTGGCTTACAACCATGCAGAGACACAGTCAGGCAACTCTGTCACAAAGTGTCCATAGCAATTTTGTCTAGTCAAAACTCATTGTTTTAAAGCTTCACCCCATCTCCAACTTATGAACCCCAAGAAGTAAGTCTGGAATTTTAGTTTCCCAGAGCACAATCATTATTCCATTTAGAAGAGGTTGTGCCCATCTTGCATAGCTGTGTATTTGAAAAAAAGAAGACTGGTTAATCCACAAAGTAATCTTTTATGAGTTCTTCACCCTTTCCCTTGCCTGTGCCAATGCTCAGCTATCTGTATTCAGCTGCAAGTTCGATTCCCCCAGTGCTCTGTTCCATGAATCATGACAAGGTGATGAGTGTCATTCTATCTGGTCTGCTGGCTTTGGAGCGTTGGACTGTGCACCACAAATCCTCCATATTTATCATGTGACATATTAAAAGTGAGTAATTTTCTAATTTTTCCCCATTCTGAAAAATCAAAGCAATAGGGTCATAATTATAGATCCCTTCACAAAAACGCAGTGATCTCATTTACTCATGGAAATTTATTAATGAAGCGACAGGCACTGCCTGAGTGCTTTAGATCCTGCTGAAGTTGTAGGTCCAGGATTCTAAGCATAATTTTAGGAAGGCATGAAGCTTTAATTTTGCTGTGGCTCCCAATGTCACCTCAGTTTCTAGTACGATCCAAAAGCCTTGCAGATATACACCTAAGAGGTCTTTTCTGCTTTTACATACTCCTTAGTCCTCTACTCCTCCCCCCATTATTTATCTTTTTATTCCGCATGTGTCATTGCTTATGTACACACTTAACATATTTTTATTCCTCTCATTTGAAAAAAAATATTCTGAGTTCACTTGCTTTTTTGTCAGTTGTCATTCATTTTACCTTGTTTTGCTTGCTTCAGTATGTTACTTCCCCTTATATTGTGAACTATGTCATCTGTGCCAATGTACATCCCCTGATAGTGAGTATGCAGTAGACTTTACTGAGAAATAGAAAAGGGAAGTGTTAGCCACTGCTCTCACCAAGATTATATTCTCTCTTAATAGAAGCTGTTGATAGATCCTGCGAGGCTACAACACTTAGGGTGTTGACTTGTAGAATGAAATCCTCTACACACAAGCACAGCAAAATATTTTGGTGAAAAGTAATTATCAGAAATAGTGACACGAGTAAATTAGTTAACTACATTTCAGCAGGAAGCTTGAGTTACCCCTGCCCGTTCTTGTTCCAGACCCATCTAAAATCAGCAGTTCAGCTTAATGATGTCACAACATTTGCCAGGCTGTGGGCACTGAAGAGAAGACGTGAAAATACTCCCACTGAATCAGATCCCCTCCTCTCACTAAGCGCAGTTAAAGAGCCCATCTGTCTCACATTGGAACTGTTATCTTTGAAACATCATTCTATTATTACCACAGTGGTTCTAAAAAACTGTCCTTAATTTTAGACATCTTACAAGCAAGTCTTTTAATTCTCTGGATATTGTTAACCCAGATCTGAAACACTGACACTGAACAATGCTAGGAAGCTCCTCTCAGTAGGATATGTACATCACCATTCACTTACTAAGGGTAACCCTTTGTGAAATACAGATATCCTACATTAAAAAAAAAAACAAAAAAACAAAAAAAAAATCACAACAAAGAATCCAACCCCTCCTTAAACTCTAATATTTTTGAAAGTGTGAATTGAAGAGGACTGAAAGACAGATGGGTCTGGATGATCAAGTTACCTGTTATAGTGGCACATCTGCCAGGGCAGTCAATCACTGTGATGTCTCTGACAGGTCGATGGAGACTGAGTATGAGAGGCTAATGCAGAGAGAAGCTGAGGAAGGGCTGCCCTCCTGCCTGTCTCTTGGGTTTGACTGGTCTGAAAGCTGCACTTGAATTTGTTCCGGTTAAAAAAATCTGCCTGTAGCACACAGATCCTAGGAAAAAGACTTCAGTCATGATAAAAAAAATCCTAGTGCCTTGAGCAAGCATAATTGTTAAATAGATCCATTCTTGATTTTTGTTTTGGACTTTTTTGTATCAGGAATCAATCAAAAATGGAAAAAAGATTGATTAATACAAATATATTTTGGCAAAATCATTTCACAACAAAGAAGATGATAAATATGAATCACCAGAATAGAAAGAAAGGTTAAGACTGTCAAGTAACAAAACTAAATAAACTGTGGCACTGGAGTAGTTTATTTTTTCTGAATCTATGATTACATTAATTTGCATTAACCATGATGTCTTTCTTCTGTGTTTTCCAGTGTATTTATTTTCAGAGCTGCTGCTCTATATGCTAAGGTTAATTGTCCTGCAAAAAGCTTATACTAGGAAGTACTGAGCACCAAGAAGGTTTTTCACAGTTACAAACAACTTCTAGATTTTTGTTACATACTGTATATGTGTTAAAATGACTGCAGTGCTAATTGGATTGCTATTTTACCACATTTGCACCAATATGAATTTCTACTTCTTGGACAACAGAGCTCAGCACAGCGTAAATATAAGGCCAGAGAAAGTGCTCCAGGATACAGCAAAAGGCCTTACAAGCTCCAAAAGTTTTGACCATTAAAGAGAGATTCTTTGATTTTATTCAATGAAGATCACACAAACTCCTATAGCAAGAAGAAAACACCAAAAGTTATAATTCAAGGAAGCTTTTTAC